>NC_089312.1:22933403-23158403 GCF_036669915.1 Pocillopora verrucosa | reverse complement strand
GATTGAGTGGGAGTTTAACGAGAAAAGGTTGCAGTGCTTTCATTTTCAAAAATCTCATTAGGGCCAAAACAACAAACAAACCAAATTATGTTTTGATGTACGAGGTCATGCTTATACCTGACTAGCAGGAAGTACCATAGCAACGCTCTTGATAATTAATCTCCCACAACGTTTTTCTTTTTTCTTCTAAATTATGTACATTATTGTTTATAGAACTTCCTCTGTGACCACGACACCAAGTAAAAGTGTAAAAATGTTTTAACGACTTCATTATTCACCGTTGACCACAAAAAACAAATTTCTATATTTTGACGATATTTGTCAAGTTTTTTTCACTGAAGTCGGTAGACTGCAAAGGGAAATCGAAAATCCAAAGGTACTTTAATTTTAATTAGTGCTCTCGGTTAAATTGCCTCAGATCTTGTCAAATAATCCCCTTTTCAAAAATAGCTAAATAGGTTGGTTAAATTTCCTGTCGATGATAACCCGGTAAAGTTTACACTGAATACAAATACTGATTGGTTCGCTAACTTCCAGTTTATGTTTGATCTTAGTTCTCGTATTCTTTCATTTTGCATTTTAAAATTTTTCATACACAAGCCTTTCTAAGATGTTCCTGGTTTTAATGGATTTGCTAGCGTTCGAATGATTACATTTCGGGTTTTAGTTTACACTCGAATATATATATATACATGTATTTTTTTTACAACCTCGAGTTAAACGCAGATTCGCGGCTATATTCCGTAATCTTTTAACTCTTTAAGTGTTTTTCTATGCGGTTTTTACTAAAGGAAATTTGCGGTTGAATCTTAGTTTTCTAAGCTTCTGTGTTGTGTAGTCTGTCATCTTCTACCTTGAATTAAAACAAAGTACATTTCAAAATGCGCTATAAAATAGACTTAAAGAATCAGCAAGATTAAATCAACTTGATTGAGTTGATCCTTAAAGAAATCTTTATTCATTGTTATTCTAATTTGGGAAATATTAACACAGACAATTGCTTTTACTTCTTGGTGACGGTCTAAAAGGAGTTGACAAAAGGTATGTGATTTGTTATTGTGAATGCTGATTGAATTAATTCCTTGGCTTTGAAAGTCAGTAAAGAATTCACACTTCGTTCCAATCACAGATAATTTCCCTTTATGATTGCTATGAAGTGTTTCAATCCAGCTTGGAATCAAAGTCAGTAAAATGTGCTCGGTGAAGTAATAATCGATTATTTTCTTTCAAGCTTTTAAGATATTTCAAGGATGTTATTACCTGGAACACAGAACCACTTTCAAGAGCCATAAGATTTGGAACGAATCATTATTTGGCAGTGTTGATATGTAGCTAAAAGTTTTCATGTAGATGGAAAATATTCAAGGCATACTTAAAAACTGAGTCTTCCCCTCGTGCAGTTTATTAGGGGTTATTCTTGGCTTCGACATCAGCCACAACTCATTCCCATCCACTTTCACCGTTACGTTTTGTTTTTTTTAACTTCTTCTTAAAGTCCTTAGTATATAAAGATATTTTAGAATATTATACGTTGCACACACCTGAAATATTTAAATTGTTTTAAAAATTAACTTATTGATTTGTTCATTTATTCATGATTCCATCCGTCCACTTAATCGTTCTTTCGTTCAATCATTAATTCGTGCGCTGATTCACTTCACTTATTTATTCTGCACAATGCTCTTAGTATATAAAGATATTTTAGAATATTATACGTCCACACCCCTGAAATATTTAAATTGTTTTAAAATTAACTTATTGATTGGTTCATTTTTTCATGATTCCATCCGTCCACTTAATCGTTCTTTCGTTCAATCATTAATTCGTGTGCTGATTCACTTCACTTATTTATTCTGCACAATGCTCTACATTTTCCTTGAAAAAATTCATGAAGTTGATAGCAGAACATCGTCTAAAATAATTTTGAGTCGTACATATCTTATTATCCCTTTAACACTAGTTGCAGTCATTGGTGCAGCTTCCAATCCCAAAGTTGAATGTATAATTCATAATGGTAGATAAGACAATTAGTCGTCAGCTAGGAAATGTTCGCCTTACGTAAACGAAAACCAAATCCTCACGTGATCTCAAAATAAACTCAATCACAAGCATTTACTTTGTAAGTAGTACTTACGGTTGGCAAGAAAAAAATTAATTTTCAGTTCTATCTAATTTTAAAGAAGTTTAGAAGCCCACAACCTGACAAGGTCTGACTAAATCCATCACTGATTCGTAACTTACTCCTGGTCACATTCTGTACACGTGCAATTGCGGGTTAATGGATGTAGTAAAGCCAGTTACCCTCCGATAGCAGAGTTGATGCCTTTTCCCTTTGACAGAAATTTTGTTTGTATCACGAAATTAATGTACTTTCTGTTATACCGTTTATTGAAGCTAGTAAGGCGAGCATCAATGGCTGTTTTGAAAACAGTTTCTGAAAACAGAATCATTGCAACTGAAGTGCTGTAGATTGTCAGCTGTTTATTATATCTATTTGTTTTCCTATGTATACTCAGGTACAGCTACGTTAACAGAAAATCTATTGCCATCATAAATTGTCACAAAAGGATAACACTCCAAAAGTTTTCATTACTAGAGAAGGTGGCGTTTCAAGATTAGGAGCAAACAGTATGGTGATTGTCACGATGATGAAATTGAAAGTTTTGTCATTCTTTTATTGTAATGTTTAGTTTATCGGCACAGAGTAACAAAGCTTTGTTAATTAGTAGCGACTTGGTATAAACATTACAATGCCTGTTTCAGTTATCCTACTGATTTTTAATATCGCATCCATCTTTTCACTATTTTTTTCGCTATGCAGACCACATGAATTACGCAAGTCGCGTTCAAACCGTGCAATCCCCCAAAACGGCAGCGGAATCAGTCTCAGAGGATTTTGTTAACGTATGACATAAACAAGCCGATAAAATTCTACTTTTCTTTCATTGAACAAAAATTTAAATCAAATTAAAAAGTTTGATCAATCTGTTTTTAATTGCCCAGCTTTAAAACTTCTTGTCACGAAAACTGCTCCAACTTACTTTTATAATCGAAAAGTTGGTTTTATATTCAGGGGGAGTATCCGGGTGTCTCTATGTAAAAATTATTTTGCAAAATCACCGTCAAATTTTGCGTTTGAGCACAGCATGATAGAGTTGAACCATCAAACATGTCTTGAATTCTTTGTTCTTTGTCAACTTAGTTTCCCTCCCTGGAGAGTATAAACTCCTTTGTGTTGCTCGCGGTCTTAGTCACTTTTACCTGTTCGAGTCATTCAGAGAAGTTCAACCCACTTTTGTTGTTCCTCTGCCATTCAGGGATCAAGTTTTCAGCGAACTTGAAGGTACGAAAACAATTATACCATTATCTCTGGAAACTTCTTAAAGTTAACTGGCACTCAAGCACCGAAGAACAGGTATACCCAATAGGATTGCTCATTTTTCTGTTGTGCTCGACTACTTTTACACGAACTCAGCTTGGAGCAGATCGCCATTAAACAGACTTTTAGGTGAAAAGGTACAACACTACTAGCGTGATGAGTGATCTGTCCACCTTATTGTTCTTTTGGATCGCTAACATTTGAAACCAGACATACAAACTACCATTAATACTGTATTGTTTATGAATGCAAATTGAGGCTCAGTGGGCCTGTAATGTACGCGGTCAGCTCAAAAGAATGAAGACATTAAACGTCTGGAAAACAGTTGATAAGTAAGCAATCTTGAAATCTTGATCAGAGGAGACTCTATCTGTCTTCAGAAACAAACCCTCATTGTTCAGTTGGTAACCGCAAAGCAATTTTCTTTGACCTTCGAGCGACTTTACATGACATGGCAGGCGCAGCCTAGACGCCTCACAGTCTTGTAGAACGGGTAAGGAAGTCTGCGTTACAATTACCGGTAATAGAAGTACACATAAAATATTTAAGAGAAATGCACAATTTTGGGTTAAAAACAGAGGTTTTAGACTTGAAAATTAATACTATGAGTGAGTACCAGATAAGGAAAAAGCATGGCGGCTTAGACTTAGAAATCGCTGGAATTTTGGAAGCAACAATGTTGACTTGACACTTCAGATCAAGAGTTACCATTAACCTAAATGTAGCTTTCCTGATTACGTTTGCACAAATTTTATGAGATATAAATATTTTTAGAATTTTAGGAAAACTGGTCGATTTAATACAATTAATCACCTCTTCTAGAGAATCTGCCGACTGTTTAAACTGTTATCCTGCAAAAATGATTTCGACGAAAGGTTGATCAGCAAAATAGACCGTTGCCATGATTCATTCAGTTTTGTGTGCATTTAGAGTTTCGGTTCATAATTTCGGTTTACTTTGAACACTAAGCTGTTTTACCTTCTAATCTCTAATTAAATCGCTTTCTTAAAAGAATAACGTATATTAAAAAGGTGAGTGGAATCATTAACGATTTCCTTAACATATTCTGTGCAGAGCGTTTCGATAGAAACTTGGCCATTGTTGTAAACATGCTGGACCAACCGCCGGATTAGTTGTAAACAGTGAAACGCTCACAATGCATTTCTCCAGCTGTTTAACTCTAGTTCTCTCAAAACAAACTTGGAATTCGGTGCTTATTCGAAATTTTCACGCGAAAGGACATGTTAAATCACAGTTTTGATATGGTAATGGAAACCTGAGGTGTTCGGAAAGTTTATGGCAAATTACGTCCTTGAATCAAAGCACGCCATTTGAGAGAAATATTGCTAGAGTGGGTAGCATTTAACTAGCTTTTGTTGAAAGTGTTCAACAAGAACCGGCATCTAGAACCTAAAACCTTAGCGCATGGAGACCTAGACATGCCTCTTGGGATGTAAAAAAGAAATCAGTAAACAATATCACCAAACTACCGATGCGAAAAAATACATTATGATTGAAACCACTGAACGCTATTTGAAAATGATAAATATCGTCGCTCAATCTCGGTTAACTAGTTGTAATAAACAAAGAAGGGACACATCAACAAACTCTTTTTTGTTTATCTTTTTATTTGTAGGCTCAGTAGGGGGTGTCGTTAAGTGTCCACCGAAACACGTTCAGAGAAAGCCGAACAATGCTATGCGAGAGTTCTTTTTTTGGAAAAAAAAAATAGCTTCCTGACAATTTTTTTCTTTCTCTCCTGACAGAATTTTAATCACTTGCGAACCGGAAAGAAAATAAAAAAAATCTAAACTCTGTTTAGTACATTTTTGAACAGGAGGCAACAAATGACTGTTTTGTTTGATCGTTAATGAAAACGTCAGTATTCTTCTCACTTGCATTAGTATCTTGGTTTGTTTTGATACAGTTGATTGATGATAAAGAGGTCTCACTGAGTTATTCATCATACGGCCTCAAGAATTTCTAGTGCTTCGTTATCTTGTCATAACTAACATTGTGCTCTACATATTTCCTAACGCAAGCTATTTGATGTTTATAGATATTTTTATATCTGTTTATTTGTCTTTTCCATGTAATTCCTCCATTGTGGCTTACCGTGTGAACCATTCAGCCATTGTGTTTAAAAAGCCTTGCGTCGTCGTAAATTTTTTACTTCTTAAATCCACCGTTAAAGTTAAGAGCTTTCTTCATCACCGATCTATAAGTGATGACTGCGCTTCAAATGTATCATCTTCAAATGTATCACCCTCAAATGTATCACTCAATTCATCACAGTTCGATTGAAGGCAATGGCAATATTGAATAGAACCAGAGCACAGCTATCTCTATCGTATATTGTGAATTTTGATGAGGAAATTTGTCAGGGTTAATCGATATGTGGGTGAAAAAGAGATAATCTATTTCCCGCTACTTGAGGGTTGTACACATTAAGGCTTAAGGCCTCCTATGCCGACGATAATAGGACCAAATCATATTTTTGGGTAAAAAAATCTCATTCATTACTTCTAAGAAACTTTATGTTGTTGAAAAGTTTAAAACCATGCACTTTTAGGGAAAAACGAAAACTCAAATTCGATTGTTTTCTCTAGAATGAAACTGTTAACTTTCTAAAAAGGAACAATTTTTTGAACGCTTTGATTCGGTAGGCGTCACAATATTCATCCTTGGTCAATATTATGTCGACATACAAAAATACATTACTCTACTACCTATAGTGTTCCATATTTTCATCTGAATGTTTTCTTTCATGGTATTTACCCCCTGTGCGCTCATAACTCGAAAGACTCTGTGAGTTGGAATATTCTGTTTGTCAACAGATGCACGAACAGAACTTGCAGCAGGTAACCTTATACTGAGACGGACACTGGAGGCACGCTATTCAAACAGTCAAGTTGATGCAACTCTTATGATGTATATACTTAACGTTTCTCATATACGTAAAGGATTTTAAGAAAGAAAGCTATTACTTTCAGGATATATTATTCCAACGAGCAACCAAAGCTTAATGAACACACCATAACTACTTTATCTCGTCCCATCTGTCCTCACTACCTGTCAACGTCCTGATGGACAAGAAAAATCAGTTATAGAGAGGGCTTTGAGGAAATTAAGTCTTTCAGCTAGGAGAGTTTAAAAAATTTTGATGCAATATAAATCTCTTTGAGCTTTGACATGTAAAAGATAGCAGGTTGGGCAAGAAATCTCAACAACTCATCGAAGTCGTTCTCGAATTTTTTTTCTGCTTTATAAAAAGAAGGAGGCATTATAGTGAAAAAGACTCTAAATATCTCAAACTGGTCGCGGCAAGTTTGAAATTAATTGTTTTTTCGAAACATTGATAAATATTTCAAAACCTGAGCTGATACTAAAAACCTTTTTTTATCGTGGTAAGGAGATATATCTTATTGAAATTTCCATGGATGCAAATTAGTCAGTTGGACGTGACGACAAATATTATCGCTTGTCAAGTTCGAGAAGGTTGTGACGGATTTGACCCAAGAAGAACTGTTATCGTTATTGAAAATATACAGCCCCTAAACACCCATTTCTATTACCCCAGACTATTTATTATATCTGTTCGTTTCTAACAATCTTCTTCATTTATGTTTGTAGCAAATATATCTCGTAAAAATTGTGATCATAACTGTTCTGTGCGGTGTCTTTGAAAATATTATGGCCTTTCTCCAAAACAATACAAGTGCATCGCGTTTCAAAAGCAAGATCGCCCCTTGAATATGACGTATTTATTATTATTGCCTTGAGCTAAATTAGAATGGAAAAAGTTTAAACTTTATGTGGATTCATTTCTAGATACCTAACTTGGCTGTGAAACTGCAACTGAAAATTCCGAAGCCGTTAAGATAAATTCTCGTGATGTAGGAATCTTTGATAGATTGCTGTCCAAACATCAGCGAAAGTGTCAAGTTCATTAATCTTAGATTCTTCTAACAAACAATTGTTGAAACTTCGGAAACGATATTTCACGGATCAAGTATTTTTTTAAGAGGCAGTACAATAAATCAAAGAATGCTGTTATCTCTTCGTTTTATCTCTCAAGCCCTGCTTTTCCAGTTAACTGTTAATTGTTTTCCTTCATATTAAACCTATGGTGTCTACCGTACGAAAGTAGATCAGACTGAGATTGATCATAATTATTTCGCTAATCTCTCTTTTTACAGACGATTTAATCAAATCACTCTCCCTGTAATTAAGGCTAATCTAATTAATCACGTATAAACACAATTTATAACTTAATTTCGGAACAATTTGCCGAGGGCAAAAAATGTAGTTTCTATTTCTGCCCTATTGGAAAGGTTAAACGCACGCGAACCGAGGGAAGAATTTGCGCAAAGCTTATCTTCGAGAGGTGTTTTGCAACTTCTTGTGGTAAGATTATTACATTCTAGCCTTCTGAAATGAAGGCATGCTATTCGTTTCGTTCAAGAGCATTTTATCGGGTTTTCATGGCTTGTGATAAACACTGTCGTCGTCGGTTTTAACAAACTTGACTGAGAGAACTTTGTAAATCACAGCACGCTTTTATAATCACGTAAATGGTCGACATCGAAGCATTTTACTTGTCCGCATGATGTTATTGATAAGAGAAAATAGTCTGTGTTTTTACTGTCAAAAAATCATAATATATACGTTTTCATTTGCATATAGAGTATAACTGAATCACTCGGATTTAGCTTTTGGCATGATAACTTCTAGTAAGAAATGGAGACGGTGAACATCTCTTTAAACTGAATTATCAAAATTGCTAAGGAGTCGTCTAAAAATCAGCTTATGATAGAAGGTTTCTTCTCATGTATAAGCTTAAAAAAGGATTTTTAACAGAGATTTATGGTGTAGGTGTTGGAGCCACAACGATCCACAAGATGAGGCTTTGTTTGACATCAATTTGCTAACGAACCAGTTGTCTTCGACAAAGTGAACTCAATATAAATCATACTATCAAAGGTGCTCGAGCATGTAGTAGGCATCAGGATTCAAAAAGCATAGTAGATGTTGAGTAATGATATTTTCGCCGGACAAGCCGAAAATTTGAAAAAATTGCTAATCATTTGTATTGTTTATCAGCTCTTCCACAAAGGAAACAATTTAAAACACAAGTTAAACAAAAAATGGAAAATCACATTTCTGATACACTTTTTTTTTTACTTGATTGGCCCTACAAAGCAATTTCGTAGCCACAAAAAAGATTATAGCTGACATTTCATTGCATGACTTAATTTCTCCTGCCAATTACCATCGGAAATGGTCAGAATTCCCTTAATTTGATAATAATGTCGAAAGCCGAGTTCCGAAAAAGAATTCCTCAAGATCTTCTATAAGGCTGTATTTTGTACACTAACACTAGCAATTTTCCGTTCAAATAATTATACTAAATAAGCTTGCAGGAAAGATTTAAGCTTTCTCGTGATGATTTGAATACTTCATTTATATACTGGCACCCAAGTGAAGCAGCAATATCGCTTTCAGTCTAATCGTTAAATAGCGAGATGGTTTCACTTAGTTTACTTCAGTCGTTCAATTGAACCGATGTTATATCTATTCCTCTGAAACTGTCTTTGACTTACGCAAGTATATAAGTAATTTTGAGTCAAAAGCAAGCATTTTCTACCTTAAATAATTCTTCTTAAGTCACACCTCTTTTTTAAATTTATCTATTGCATTGTGGTTTGCTTTCTTGATTGAATTGCGGGATTGAGTCAGGCTCGTTGTTCTTCTGCGCATCTCTCTTTGAAATTGCTGCTGATAGAAAAAACGAGGGCTCGTTTAGAGTGAAATGGTCGGTTTTGTAGCTGTTTGCGTTTGTGTAAACGAATTGCTAAAGCTGGTATTGTTTTCCAATAAGAAGGTAGATGGAAGCGCAAGTTCATATTTAGGTTTCATCGCTCATTTTGAACTCGTAATTTTCTAAGATAGCAAGGTAAAGAAGACTTTCCAGTTAAGTCGCTGCTCACCTGCGATCAAGTCGTAGACAAAAACACTCGTGATATTGATAACCGGCTTATCTCGGCATCTCGCTCATAGTTTTACAAGAAGTATCTTAAGAGGAATACTGATAGCAAGGATCTAAAAATCCACTGTTTATCGTTTTAGTGTACATGCGTACATGCGAAGACAAACAACTTCTGTAGTTTCGCTAAAGGAAGTTTTTTTAGGCTCAGTTTAAAGACATGCAGCAATTCTGTTGTGATTTCGATTCTTCTCGTTAAGGCAGCGCGTGTGTAATCATTACAAGACATTCACCTAACATAAATGTGATTAGTTAATGATTGCAATAGTTATCTTAATGAGATGTTTTTTTGCCAAAAGTACTTTGCCTGTTGTCTTGTTGACCTCATCGTGTTGACTCATTTGTCTTTAAACGTGCCTATAGTTGAAACGCATTATTAAAAGTAACATAAATAAAACACCTAAAATGTTGAATTCGAATGTAGCCATCCTCATAGGCTAGACATGAACATCTTGTCAAACTGAGGATCACTGTTTGTCAATGATTTTCTGTGCGATAACGCACTGGTCATCGTCAAATTGTTGCTTTCGGACCGTGATCACTTTAAGGTGCGCGAGTGATAAGACAACATGCGTGTCGTTATGGCGCTTGGACCAAATTTTGACGAATATGATAAATTCAAGTCATATATGTATTACATGAGCTGATACATTAGATTGACCGCTTGGATACTGTGTTTGGTTGTATCTTCCTTAAGAGAGCAGTGCAACAGCAACTTCTAAGAATTTGGTAAGTGGTTTAACTGTCAGACATTCCTCAGGGTTTGAATAAGTATATCCAGCAGTGAGCAAACTTGTTTTAAACGAATTCGCACCGTAGTAGCAAATACTGAAGATCGTGTTCGCTGATTTACATGTCTAAAAAGTTCAAGTGAACACTCGACAACGTCCGCTGAAAGAGGAGTGTTCGATAGCAGTACTTGTTCCCACTGTTGTAATCAGGGGGGGACGTGAAGTATTTTTCAGAAACTTCTCAGACGATCGTCTGCTTATGAAAATTTGATTTGATAATTTTTGCGCACCACATCCTTTACAAGAACATTTTAGGTAACGCGAGTGCCGATTATATCACTTTTTTTCTAGTCCGTTTCGTATATGTCTGTGCCAAAGACAAAAAGAAAAGAACAAAAAGAATTCATATTTAGCGAAAGAGGAGAATCACTGGTGTTTGTTTTCAGTCATTTTGTAACGTCAGTAGACATTCGGTTGTTTATATAAGCGTCTGTTTCATTGTCTGTTGCTGACGACAAATTAATATGTTGTGACTGAAAACAACATAAAGCGGAATCTTAAAGATATTTTTACTTTGGAGTATTTCAAGTTCAGGACACTGTAACGAAGGCCCGAAGGCAAGTGAACAAAATAAAGAAATTGAAAAAGGTTACGGTTCTCTTTACCAGTCTGAAATGACCAGTTCAAGCCAAGTTTCGGACCAACTGAATTTTTCTCGATCACTTTATTGAATTTCTCTCGTTTGCTTAATACCCAATGAATGGACAAGCATAATTAGAATCAGTGCAGCAAGTCCGGCAAAGGTTTTAGCACATTTTGTTCTTTGCTGCTTGTCATGGGAATATTGGACTCCATTGAGAAGGTAGTGGGATGTTTCAACAAAACTTGATGCAGTTTGTGGGAGTGTAGTAATAGTTAAGACAAAATGAATGGAAGAAAACGCTTGCTCCATTGCTAAGCCCGAGGGCATTGTGACCTTTGTACACTCAGACAAAATATGACCGTATCGCGTATTTTGCCGATTAATGAAAACGTTATGTGAAAAGGCTTGTTTGTGTTAGATTCTATGTATTGATATGGGAGGTAGAGTTAACCTTCAGATATGTTGATCTATATTTCAAATTTCATTTCTGATAAAATTCCTTCGAGGTGACAAAGAACCTGCTCGTATATCAAAATACGCCGTGCAAACAGCTTTGTAGCTCAGTTGAAAGTAGCGTTAAGCCTGTACCATCTGTGTAAGTGGCTCCGGTTTAAGCTACGTTGAACCGAGGATTCTGTTTTTAAAACTTTACTTTCTGCTGTATTTTGATTTCAGCTGATCTCCCCTACGCGAACATACCTTCGTGTGCAAATCTGAAGATTTTGCATACTTTTTTTGCAAACATCTGAACATCTGTTCTAAGAGTATCTGTTTACATAACTGTTCTCTGAGCCAAAACTTTTAATGCCATCGCCTCAGTTCCTCTCGTTTTTGTGTATTCACTTTGTTTCTTGGTCAAATGCAAAGTGTCTTTACTATTTCTTGTTCGTTTATCAGCTATCACTCTGTAATGTATCGTAAAGACAAGTTGAACATGACCCAGTTTTGTGGCATGAAGGAGTTTTCTGCTCATGCGGTTATGAGCTGGTAATTAGTAAATTAGTATCATTATAACCTTAAATGATGTTTTTCCTTTGTGTTGAACTCAGGTCCGGTCGTAACCTCAATGAAATTATCAAACTACAACCTTCGAAGATGCGATGCAATCAGACTATAACGTTTATAATTCTTTGTCAAATCTGCTTGTGGAATTCCAAATCTGAGAGCAGGTAAAATTGTCTTATTTTCTGAAGATTTACTCTCATGAGGCGACCATGTATGTGCTGAGATAAAAAAAAAAAGAAGCACAATGAGTTGAAATGTTTACATAGATAAATTTATCCCTATAATTTTCCCACTATAGAGCGTACCAAAACAGAAATTTTTAAAATTAGTAAAGAGCATCTTTGGCATTTTAAAGTAAATCGATACTGAGCAGTAAGTCGTGAAATAAGATTTAAAATTGATGTATACACGTCTTTGCCCTGGTCTACTACTTCTTGTTAGCTTTGGTATTTGTTTTGATTTACTATTGGTCATAACCAGCCAAGTAGCCACTCGTTGTTAATTTAGAGATGGTTAAGTTGTATCTCAGTGTTATATAGCAAAACATATGTCATAATAATGGTAAAAGTTTCCCCAAAAACAATCGAATCATCTCTTTTGTCTACATTTATATTGATTTAGAAATGAATATACACTTTGTTGCTTTCAGATCTTTAGGAGGAAACAAGGAAAAGAATGACACAAATCCGGCAGACAATTCCGACCTTCCTTTTAGAAATAAGTAAGTTAGAGTAATTTTAGTTTCTAAACTAGTTACTAGTTATCTATTTAATCGCAACCTCAGGTCAAAAATGCGATGAAGCAAAATCCTCGATTTATAAAATTTAGAATGCATAGCGAAGCCTTCAGGGCAGTCTCTAATGCAACACCGGATGAAGTAAGGAAAGTGACTTTCAGCACCTTAAGGCAGTGTTCACACTTGGTGCCCGGGCACTAGTACCCGGGCACCGGCACAAAATGGTGCTGTGTTCAGACACACGGTACCCAGTCTGAAGATATGTTCATATTCAATAAACAGAGCACACGCTCACTATTGCACCGTCGGACGCCATTTTGAAATCTCGAGTGGGACAAGGAATTGTGGGTACGAAAACAAGTGGTTTGTGGGTAAAGTGCCAGGGCACCAACGAAAAATGTGTTCACACAAGGACTCAGTGCCCAGTTTAGTGCCCGAGTACAAGGTCGAGACCTTGTACTCGGGCACCGGCACCGTGCCCGAATTCTGGCGTGGGTACCAGGAAAAAAGGTGTGTTCACATTGGTGCCCGGCGTAGAATAGAACCCGGGCACGGTGCCCGGGCACCAAGTGTGAACACTGCCTAAGATCCCTCAGTATTGCTTCGAGTGATTATGAATTGCATCATTCTTGCTATATTAAAACGCGATCCTATTTTGAAAACCACTCGGTTTTGGTCTATGACTGGTAAACCCGTTGTAATCATCTTTCTGTTTCAATAAGCTGTCGATCATTATTACTGTTATTGCAAGTCGTTATGCTGGATGCCTTCGTCGCCATTAAGGCCCTGTAATAAATCAAAATTAATCTTAACTCAAAGGTTGAAAAGGTTTCGATAATCAACAGTCCATGCGCAACACAGTGAGATATTAGACCGTGATTCATCTATAAAAGAACTCTGGATTTCAAAAATCCAGAAGGAATGCAATGATCGATAGTAGCAGTGAAACAACATTAAAGACCACAACGATCAATTCACATCAAAGCGGAAAGGAAAAAAAAGAGTAAGACTTTCTTTGCTCTTTCTTCACAGGAAAACTGTGCGAAGTACTCACCCACATTCAAACCTGACCCGTATGATTCTTGGCAACGTGTCTGTAGAAGATGCTGTGGAAGTCATGTATGTTTTGCACCTTCAAGTATTTATGAGTCGTCTAATTTTCTACTTTGATATTTCCTAACACTCTCTGCAACTGGGGAAGGCTTCAAAAAAAAAAAAATTCGAACGCAGTTGTCCCTTTAATTTCCTGGCCAGCGTTTGATTAAATTGTCCCTTTTGATTATCACAAAGCTTTTTGTACCTCGACAGGAGAGACGACATGCCAGTGCTTAACAATAAGTACATTAACGAAACAGTGGCGGGAAAGAGTATGTCAAGTCTCTTGGAAGCAGTTTTCAAAACCTACGACAAGCGTATTAGACCCTTTTATGATGGTAGGACCATATATCTTTTAAGTTAAACATATCTTTGGAGACTTCAAAACTTTGAAATAGCTATGGTTATATCACTCATAACTTTAAATAGAAATGTTAACGTTTTAATCCGTTGGTGTCACGATCGTCGACGCCATTCACCCACCCAATTTTTCGGTTGGCTCACGAGTCTTACCCGGGACATGATTTAAAAAGATACGAACGAATTAATCGATAAATGAATATAGGTATGAATGACAGTGATTGATAACCGCTTAAAGTACATTAGAATTTTAATTTCGGTTATTTTCCCAGTACTATTTTGAGATATCTACCACATTTTACGTGACTTGTTAGAACTGCATGGTAATAGTTGAGTTTGCCCATGATTTACACAGTTGTTAAAGTAAGGTACTTTTAGCGATTGCATCCATGTCGGGTGAAAAAATATTGATATCAGACAGCATACTTTCAAGAAAGAAAACCCCTTGTGTTTCTCCAGCTTCTCATTTACGCTATAAAGATCCGACATTATGCCTATTGCTTCCCATTCTAGTTAAAACACTCGACGTCGCCATGGACCTACTCATTCTTTCATTTGGAGAACTTAGTGAAACCAATATGGTAAGAATCGTAATGATCATGAAGTTTATTAGCTTCTTAGCGGAGTGCTGAAGCGTAGGTAAAAGGCAAGTTAACAAGTCGCGATTTGCATCTGATAAGTAGAGGAGGTTGCACCTGGCTTGGTTTATAAACCATTCATGGCGCGCACGAGAGAAAAAGTACTGCAATGCCAGATTGCAATTGTATGTTTGTTTGCGTGGTTCCTTGGATTAATGATTTTCTGAAGGAAGGGCCACTTGGCTGGAAATCTGACTTTGCATCTTTACATACGCTCATACTTATTCACCAAAGCTCCTTTATCACCTCTAGGCCTGGCTCAGGGCTACATGTTTTCATACTCCTAGATATATTTCAATTAAGTGTCCAAAGTTATTTAGGTATGCATGGAAATAATGTCACATCAAGCCACATTTTCTTAAAACCATAGTTTGATTCATAATGATAGTTCTTTGGTGTTCATTAGGAATTTTCCGTTGACTTATACATGGGACAGTTCTGGCGTGATCCTCGTTTAGGATTTGGTCTTAACAAAACAATTATTCTGAGTGGAGATGCAACGGACAAACTCTGGGTCCCAGACACCTTTATTGTAAATTCAATCGACACAAAAATCCACCAATTGATAGCAGTCAACAAGAAAGCCTGGGTCCATCTGGGAAACGGAACGATCATGCTGGTATTGAGGTAAGTAGGGCACAAGTAAAATATTACACGCATAACGAAAGAAGATACGCACCATGATAAAGAAAACGAGGAAAAAGTATGAAGAAATAAAGGTAGGGAAAAAACGAAGGAATAACTTCGGTAATGCAGACAAACAGAGACAGATAAACAAATAGACAGACAGACAGATGGTTAGACATCGATATTTAAGGCACTTAGACAAGTGGTTGTGGCTTGAAGTAATTTAGCCTTCAAAGAGGTGTCGTGACATCTTTGCACAAGAAGTTACTACGCTCACGTTACCTCACAATGACAGAAATACGATGACCGAATTGACTCCTCCCTGTTTTTTTGCACAAAGAAAAAGGATTTGGTTTTCTAAGGGAAATTTTTCATGTGAGCTTGAAGCAAAGATCATTCACATACCCCTCCCCCCCCCCCCCACACAAAGTGCTTTACACCTCGGTTGCCTTTCAATGAGAGGCAGATGCATTGAAAATAGACCTAATCTTTCACTAACAGATACACTGCTCGAAGCTCTTGTAAAGTGGACCTCAGGGATTATCCGTTAGATGAACAGATCTGTCACCTATTTTTTGAGAGCTGTAAGTGCTAAATAATATCATCAATTAAAACTACGAAATGCATAATTGGAAAGAGTTTGTTGCACTTTTGATTAAAAGTTATGAATGTGTACCGTTACGTCTTTTGGCAATGAAAGGGTCACTGAGATCGTCGGGCCAGGAAACGTAGGTCGTAATAACAGGACTTTTTTATCATATTGTTTGTTTGTTTCGGATGGAGGGTGGAAAACCAGAGAATCCATAGAAAATACTTTAGGAGAAAAGAGGGGAACCATTAACAAACTGAACCAGGTCAGGTCGAGAAATCTCACCTGGGCCACAGCAGACGAAGGCGATGGCTGCCAGTTACGTAATCCTTGCAGCCTCCATGAATTGCCGGACTGTATCAGAGGATCTGATTGCATTATGAGGTGAATTCGTTCCCAAAAATCATGGTGCGTGTATTTCTCGCACCAGTTGTTAAATGTTGAAATTGTGATGAAGACCCTCTATTTTAAAAACTACGGCATTTTGATTGCCTTCTAGTTTCATTCGAAAGCAAGGACTTGAATTTAACTTGGAAACAACAAATTGGAACTGACATTTACATTTACGACAAAGAAATGGCCCAGTTTGACATATTGTCAGCCAAACGACGTGGAAAACATCAAATCTACCATTCAGGTGAGTTTATAAAAAAGAAATAGGTTGCTTGCTCAAGCGACACCTCCAAAACACCAAAAAGCGATTAAATGTCCAGCTCATCTTTTTCGATTTCATAGTTCTCACCGTGAATGAGTCAACTGTGTAACCATTTAAAAGATATACCTTTGGATAAGTTAGATTCTGACAAAAACGTTTCTTCTTTTTTGCATTCATCAGAGGGATTTTCAGGTCTCACTACAACAATAAAATTCAGGCGTCGAACGATGTATTATATATTCCAAATGTACATACCTTGTATCTGCGTTGTGATTTTATCATGGGTAAGCTTCTGGATTGACGAGACCGATGGTTCTGACCGCGTAGGACTGGGGATAGCTACGGTTCTAACCATTAGTTTCATGAGAGGCTCTATGAATGATAATGTACCACGTGTATCATATCTCAAGTCCGTGGATTATTTTTTGTTGGGTTCGTTCGTATTTGTCTTCATGACCCTGATCGAGTACGTGCTGGTTTTGAAACAGACAAGAAAGGAGAAGAAAAAGAAAAACGAAAAAAATAAAGAAACATTGGCACGTGACCGGAAGCGGGAGGCAGAGCTGCTGTTTTCAGATTCAGAGGATGAAAAGGTATTTTGTGTAATAGTGATAAAAAATAATAATTTGTAGAGAGGAGCAAAGTTAACTGATCATTTTATCTTTTAAATTTAAATAATAACACTTGTTTCCTTCTATAGGAGATCTTTTGAACCGACTTTTTTTAACAGAAAAAACATGACTTTTCTTCCCTTTATGCGGAATTAATTGATGTGGAAAAAATTTAGCATGCTAACCCCTTTTGAATTAATATATTCAATGATAACATCAATTTTGTACCCTTGTGTCGTTGCAAGTTTTGATACCTTAAAATGGACGTTGATGCACAATTTAGCTTTCCTGGGGTTATTGGAATGACAACATCCAGTATTACTGAAGAGGTTTAATAGCATGAGAAGGTGGAGCAGTCGTGGGGAGGGGAAAAGGAATGGCTATCTGCCTTGACAATCACTACGTCATCTTAAAATGATGTATATCTGAGAAGTTTCATTTTCTTTTAGGTTTCTGTGTCAGTATCCGTAGGCAGCAAAACATATGATTTTCAACATGGTAAACCAAGAACGGACGGCAGCCCTGTGAACTTTAACGTCAATAATCACAACAAGCCTGGGCGTACTGTGAGAATCGTAGAACCCACGCCTAATTTGACCAATAAACCTAAACGACAACCAAACCGGGATCAATTGAAAAAGCTTCATAGGCGACCCTCTATGATTCAAATGATTAGAAAGACAATCGAGGATGGTGAAGAAGAGATCTGCTATCTGGATAAGTATTCTAGGATAGTTTTTCCTCTTTCCTACACAATCTTTTTGGGGATTTACTTTGGCATTTACACGGTGCGATGGGAGAATATAGTTGCGTAATAAATTATAACAAAGTCACCTGAATGCGACATTAGCAGAACAGGTTAAACTATCTCGACTGTTAACGTGGAATGTCTAGAAATCGAGTTCTGAAGACTTAAATTCGTGGCCAAAAAGAAGAACGGGTGACAGCGTCGAGGCGCGCTTTCAGCCGAACTACATTGCCAAATTTGGTTGAGAAAAAATTATACTCGTAATTGATAATGGCGAGAGGTTAACAGCTTACGCGCAGAGTGTTTTAGCTTTTTAAAAGTTTACCTAATCTACAGTCTGGTTTTGAAAATTGTGGTGCGTAAAGAGGACTTTACGCCAGAGGGGAGGACGGGGGGTTAACAGAGTTTTGTTGAAATTTAGGAGTAAAGCAGGATATTTTGTTATTACCCGAAATCACCATCTCTTCTTACCAAAAATTTACCCTGGGAATCCCTTTAGCCACGCGCCCTTGAATCGCGTTTTTTGTGTGTCAAATGGGAGTTAAATTTGAGACCATCCAAATGATCTCGCTGAACGTTTTGTATCTCTTAACTTCGAATATGAACAATTATTTTATCAGTTAGAGGCGCTGGTCAAAATCTGCGCTTATTCTGGTTTTTTTTCTCTATAACGCTGTTTGCGTCCTTGTATCGTTATTATTTGTATTTTTATTTGTTGCGATATATGCTAGTTTAGAGATCTCGATCAATATTTTTTTACACAGTCAAACAACGTTTGCATACGTTAACATGACTGTTATCACCAATCAGTCCTCTGAGTGCAAAGAGCCGGAGTGTTATATTCTTTCTCGAATTATGAAGAGCTAACAGATAGGGAAATAAATTTGATATTTTAGAGCTACTTATATCCCCGAGTAAAAAATTAAGAGGTAAAGAAATAAATTTGAATTAAACCAGTACAAATAAACGCCTTCAGTGACTCTGAAGCCCCAATGCTTGACGATTAGGGAGCAATCCGTCGGAGATGCGCGTCTCGATGTTTAAGGAAACTTTTACAGAATTTGAGTTGGCTATCGTTCTAATGTGGCCAGCTTATACAGATATTTTGATTCCATGTCAGCGAATAGATTTGTAAGCAGTTCATCCAGGATTTTTGGCTGTGAATTCAGTGGATTTCAAACAACCTTTCCCTGGTAAAGAAACGTGTGTCTATAACAAGTAAAGCCAGCTTCACTACACTCCTGTCCACAACTCTTAATGAAATAACTTAAACTCATATTTAGTGAAGACTGAGAAAGTTGGTATCTCCTTGTCACACATTTATCATTTATTGCTTTACTGAGGCCTGCATTCCTCTTACTATATCGTCGGTGGGGGAGGGGGGGGGGGAAAGAAGGGAGGAGGGGAGGGGGTTGGGTATTCTTCATCACCGCGAGGACCACTTTCGTTTTGATTTTTGTTGTGTCTCGATAAAATTCACCTGATCCCCCTTAAGGTTCTATAATAATCTTATGAAACCTCTTTCCTCTCCTCCCTCTTCCCTCACTGGCAGTTATTTAGCAGTCAATTTTTTATACTCTGTTGGCGGCGACTCATAGTGCTAGTGTTTTTTATTCTGTCACGCTGTAATAAAGAGAGATTGCGTGATTAATTTGCTTCAAAACTGGAATAATCCGCCATGCGAAATACAAAGTTACGATGATAAAGATAGCAGAAGAAATACCATATCCTGCCTGTTCCACTAGTCCTTTTGCCACCTGGTTTATAAATCTTCCTATTCCTTGTATTAGAAGAAGGAATAGATGTAAAATAGCAGAAACTATCTTTTCAATCACTAGAGCTGCACCAAAACAAATCTCCGATATTATACGAGCTGCCAACATGAGGATAATTTTTATCACTTCGTGAATCATACCAAACATCTCCTGCAGTAAGGTGTGCAATCCTTCTCCAATATAACGCACCAGAAGTAGGTAGAAATTACAGATGAGCAGCACGATGAGATGTCCAATGCGCAAAAGCAATGGTTTGAAAATGGAACGTTCAACGGAAGTGTCAGTTTGTTTCGCTCGTTTTGGCGCCATATCACGCGAATCAAACAGTCGAGATACTCAGTCTATTCTCTCTGCGAATAAATATAGAGACACTTTGAAAGTTCAAAGGAGTCATAAAATTTCTCAGTAAACTTCCAGAGTCGATTTATGTGCCCTTTCAGAGTGTTCAGAAGCTTGAAATCGCTTCGACGTTTTAAAGAGCGTTCGGCCCTATCGCTCTGGATATTTCGAAGCCAAGCGAGTTTGACGAGCCGAACCCTCGACGTTCTTTCGCTTTCGCCGTCATAAATAAGGATAACCCGTACAATCTTGTCTTAACTCAGGCCGTGTAAGTTTTTTAACTGTGAGGATGTCTTCCCAATCGCCGAGGAAACTGAAGACGATGCATGGACGCTGAGGTTATGATAATTGAGCGGTGTCATCTCAAATTATGCACGTCACGCAAATACATCTGAGAAACAGTATTGATTTACATACGTTGCCAGAATAAGTGGTAGAAAAACTCGGTTTACTTTTTCAGTAATCGGTTTCAAAATTGTTCTCATGATAACAAGTCCATCCTGTTCAATAATGGAAGAATATTTCTCGTTTCACTGGATCCAATAGTTATCGTCACTCATGATACCGCCTGATCGCTAGCATAGACAAAATAGTATTACATATGAATAAAGGGGGTAAATTTCTGGAGAAACTGTGGTGCTGCGTCGGTAGGAGAGAATAACAGGGTAATTTAGTATTATCAACTGAGTTGATAAAGTGTTTAAAATCTGATGTTTCGAGCGTTAGCCCTTCGCCAATCGCTCTGAAGAAGGGCTAACGCTCGAAACGTAAAATCATGAACTCTTTACGGTGGCTAATCAAACGTTATCAACTCAGTTGATAATACTAAATTACCACAGTATTACATACATTTTCGGTTTACTTCATAGAACTTTGATACATAATCAATAAATATCTCGTTTAACCACTGATTAGTGATTGAAGAAGGACTTCATGATTCGAATTACAAAGTAAGCAACAGCAAACACGACCACTACAACCGAATAGCCAAGTATTGTAATGATCTGCTGCAATTGGCGAACGAAGAAACGGCTGCCACAGTCTATTGCTTGTAGAATGTTACCAATGACAATGTTCCATAATTCCTCAACGCCACCCAGAATCATTCTCATGGAAGACACTGTTATTTCCTTAGCGAGTCTCAAAATAGTTCGGATGAAACATCGCCACGACTCGGTGAACAGACGGACAGTTCCGAAGAATATTAAGCCAACTATATCTTTGAGAACACATACGATGGCAAGGAATGACCCAACGAAGACTCTCAGACCAGAGAGAATTCCTTTGCACTTGCTGTTACTCCCCTTCACTCTAGTTTCGGTTACACGTTTCATTTTGCTTTGTGTAGTGTTTCTTTCTGGCACATTTTCGAAATCCTTGTTAAACAAGGTGCGATGTTCAAAGGTCTTTCTCGCGGCTTACTTGTTAAAGCGTGTCGTCGCTTGCAGTTTATTCCCAAGGCGATTCGATGTGGATTGTCGATAAATTCACGAAAGTATGCCAGGTGTTTTGAATGTCCAGTGAAACCACCGCGATGATAAAGGTGTCAAATTTTGGTAGAAGCGATTTCTATTCATTCCAATGTCGAATATCATATACGTGTGTCAGGACTTTATCGGCAAGAACGTCACGAAGTGGAAATAAACATGAAAGTAAAGTGCTGAAAGCAACGTCACGCAATACTCAACAATGCTGTACACCATGTCAGTATCAAAGTCCACCGCCGCTAGTGTGACGATTTTATAAACTACCCTTAATTCGTAAAAAATGTCGCAATAAATACATGAATGAATAGGTTCATTGATAAATATATAAATAATAAGATATGGTAGATAGTGATAGAGGTACAATATTTTGACAAAAATGGTGGATAATGGTAAAAAAGGAGCAGGGGGAAACAGCTAGCTAGAGGCTGATTGTTGAGACCCTCTGCGTCAGTTAGTGCGAAGGTGACTGAAGGGCTAGTGATATTTAATTTTTTTTAACATCAATTTATTTTTACGAACTAAGACTTGTTATATATTCGATGCATCGTGGCGACGTTGTACCCTTTGTGCTCGAGGGAGGGACAGCAGTAAAGATTCAGTAAAGTGTGCCGCCGAATTACGAAACTAACATGATCACAAGCAACAGTGCTAAACCACATTCCCTAAATGCCCTTGCAGATTTGGAAGTCATGGCCCAACCAGAGAAAAAGTCAGAGTGATCGAAGGGGGTCTTTCAGCTCAGAAGTAACAAGAGAGCTAACAAACCACAGTGTACTAAAGACATATCACTTTATTAATACATATCTACACAGCATTCTCAGGATTTAAATAGACTATTTACAGCTAAAATATGCGATTCAAGTTACCAAACTACCAATCTGACCAAAAATGCCAAAACACTCTTGCAATGTGGAAATAGATGATTATCTCCTTCATAAATTTTTACCAAATAAGAGCTTAAATTTCTCGAATTAAATATATAAAGAATTTTATTTATAACTATTGACTCTTCGCGATGGCCTGATTTCTTTAAAGTACACGACTGAAATGAGAAGTTAGAGTGAAGTGTAACACAGAATAAGGTAATCAATTTTTTGAAAGAGGAATACTCAAAACGAGTGCATTTTTGAACAATATATTGTCTCTTTATTCAACTATTGCTGTTGAAGTCATGAATTAAAATCCCAGACTCGTACTCTTTGATCATAAGAAACACTGATGATCCTAGTGGAATCCACATGGATGCAGTTCACATTGTCCTTGTGTCCTTTAAGTGTTTGAATACAGGAACCCCTGAGCAAGAAAAAGAAGCAATCAATAAATTGCGCGATTCATTTAAAGACTAGTCTGTCCGTCTCTCTGTCCAACGGTCCGTCCGCCATTCTATTTGTCAGTAAGTCAGGCAAACAGAAAGTCATTAATTGAATACGTCAATCAATCAATCAACCAATCAATTAATCAATCAATCAACCGATTAATCAATCAACCAATCAATCATCCATGACATGAGTATTAATACACAATGAACAACACATTGATTAATTGATAAATAACCAGGGTCCCTCTGTAACATTTGATCAATAACCAGGGTTCCTCTGTTAGACAGCCATGTACCTGAATGGGCCACCCTGACTAAATAAAGTTACCCATCAATTTTACATTTGTTAAAAAAGCAGTCTGGCATGTTAGTTTTGAGTTCCGTGATTGCCAAATTATGTCTTCATTAGTTTCATTAAAATACAAATACCAATTTTAATATGTTTATGCAAAATCTTAATAAGGAAGATAACGATGTGGATTGTCAATTCAAAAACTGTAGAGTTGCTACCGGCACACTTATATGAAACTTACTGTTCAATGTCCCAGTACTTTATCAGACCGTCTTTACCAGCGCTGACTATGAGGCCCGCTTCTTTCTTCCCATTCACCATTATGAACTTCAGTTTAATAGATTCAATCCTGAAAAATCATTAAGAAGTGTGAGGACTGCTGATCACCTTGGGGAAAAAAGTGTGTGGGTTGTGAAACAAGAGAGTCACATTGGACTAAATCTAATGAAGCTCGCAATAATCCAAGTTTGAAAGTGTGAGATAGATTTCAGTTTCCTTACACTGTCCAACCTTTATGCATATTAGTCTCAAATTCTGTAAATGCATCTTTTTGATAGCTGTCGATATAATATACATGACGTACCTTCCTTTGTGTCCTTTGAACTCATTTACACAGGCACCTGTCTCAAGGTTCCATAGCGACACCAGCTGTCCCGACCCTACCACTACATGACCCTGCACACAAATTGCAAATTAATGGCAGTTAAAATTTACTGTCGACAATTTATCGAATTATCGATGGGAGGTTGTTGCAGCCATCCTTCAATATGGGTGAAGAAGTCATATATACAGCTAAACGAGTGTGTGGGAGGAGGGGGGGGGGTTTGGGGGATATTCAAATAAACGAATCCTTTTTTACTCTTTTCTTTATTAAGTTGACTGCTTGGCACTAATTATTATCCGTCTTTCTCTAGTTTTAGTATATTACACAGAAGAGGCGGGGATTGAGTTAAATGATGTACAAAGTGGCAATCATTATGCCAAAATGTTGAATTTTCCGAGGAGAATTCATTATATATTTTTTATACATTGTGTTGGAGAGATATTTTTGGAGCCCGGATTATTCAACGAACGTGAAACATATGCAAAACCGTATGTTAGTACTAACCTGATCAAAACTCACAGCAGTCACTGTGGAGCCAGACAGTTGTCCGATGTTGAAGGACAAAAGACAACCACCTGTGGACACCTCCCACACTCGTACAGTCTACAAAAAAAAGCACATCGACTATTGTATTAGACATTAGTTCAAGACTGTTGGCTACATTATCTACGTTTAGGGAGCTACGTCATTGTTTGCCCCTTTTGGAAAACTTAGACAAGAGATAGTACATAATTTCTTATCTGCGTTCATCGTCACCATCCTTAACTATAGTCTGAGTCTTACCCCCGGTGTTTATCTACCCTTACGCACAGTTCTCTCCCTGATTTCAGGGATTAACACTTTAGATACTAAGAATGGCTAGCGTCTAATTTCTCCCTAAGGTATTACCACTGAATTTAACATTTTAAAAGAGAAACGGAAATGACCGCCAACTAGAGATATAGATCGCTGTACGAATTCTATGTGTGACAAATATGGGAAATGCATAGAGAACAGTATCGAGAATGCGCATACTGATTTTAAGTCATTGATCCTTTGAGTTTCATTTTCAAATGCTACCAGGCCAGCGTTCAGGGAGCTAGTGGACAAGATGCAGTCTCCACCTGCAGACCTGTTATTATCAAAATATCACGAAAATAACTTGGTAAAAAAGACGAATGCGGAGGAGATGGGATAGACACGTTTGTAAACATTCTTGATATGAATATTTCCATTGCAAAATTAAATTTCGTGGAGATGAAGATCTTTAGTCATTAAGCAAGGACCTTACCCTGTCTCCTGAGCCAGTGAACGCTTTTTTACATTCATTATCCAGATCGACACAGAAAACACAACCATTGTGACCCATCAACGAGAAAAGGAGTTTACACTGACGAATGTTCCAGATTTTGGCCTGAATGAGGAAATAATGTCCATTCATAGGTCAGGTAAAGCGGCAATGCAACAAATTAACCAAAAAGTTAAACTGATAAGTAACCGTACTTCGTATTTCTAAGAGTACTTAATGGAGAACCCTAACAGGTCTGAAACGACTTAAGAGACAAGGGTATGTGTTGTTTACCACTGGGAACTCTCAAGCAAATTTAAGCCCTTACGTGTTCTGCTGTATTATGATTTCTGTTATTTTTTCTTATTTGCATATATGAACCTCAAGATGGAACAAGACCTGATCGTGTTAATCACCAATACTAATAATGAGGTCTGCATTACAAAAACACTCAGTTAGCTACTGAGAAGCTGATCATTTACTGACCGTTTTGTCGCTTGATCCACTGACAAGGAAATCTCCCTTACGTTCGATGGCCCAGACGGGACCATCATGACTTATTAATATTCTAAAACGAAAAATACAACACACAATGATCTGTTATCTCTAACACAACCCTTTCACAAAGAATCTAGGGTTTATCCCGACCTCTCTCACGGTAGCATATAAGCTGAGGCAGTGGATCAAAGAAGGGTCGTAATATTCCAACAGCCAAACATTAATACTCGCCATTTTTCCACTTTTTTAAAAATTATTTTCTTCTCATTTCCCATTCGCACGTTAAGAAAAAGAAAGAGCAATCTGAGCTTGACTTATGGGTGAGTCTGTTGTTGTAGTTTCTTACCTTACACACATATTTGTTCGGAGGCTCCAGAGCTAAAAACGAAGCAAACCAAGAAAACGATTAAATACATACCCCTCCCTATATTAGTACAGGAAAAAAAGAACTTCAACGAGCCTGTCCTCTTCCACAGGCTTGAAGAAAATGCACAAAAGGGGTACATCACACGACTGCTGGGACATTCGGGTCGGGTCTGCCATCCAAATTTTACAATAACTAACTGGCTATGTAGGTTCAGTAGACTGAATATTCTCATTTTCAGGGATGGATTAACAATACACTTACTTTACTTTAAATTACTTTCTGTAAAAATTATGTGATCCCTCCGCGAGAATTTCCCAATAAAAACATTTTTGAAGACAATTGGCTTAAAACAGAAAATCTCACAACATGAGAGCACGTTGACGTTCAAGGAAAATGGGAGTTGTTCACTGTCCTTGATGCATACAATGGTTTCCATTCGTCTTCACCGAATCGACGAGTTTGTGAAGGTTTCGCCCCACTGCAAGTTCGCCCGGTGAAAGAAAAAAGTTTCCCACAGTGATTAAACTTTATAAGGATGATCATTACGCTTGTAACTAAAGCCAGGCAAGTGACGTGCCTTCTGGGCGTACAAGTTGCTCGAGAGGGATTGATCAAGATGAACTTGACCTAATGGTCAAAAGTGCTTTAATGAATGAAGTTAACTGGACTTAAGGAGAGGTAACGAGTTCTATAAATCTTATGCGAACATATGCATAAGTAGAGTCAAGCTAATTACATGAAGACCAGTGTAACATAGTGCATTTGCGTTTCTCGTGCTGTCGCATGTAGGTAAACATGGCTAGGAATTTCCATATTGATAAAATTTTATCATGGTTTCGCAGTAACTCCTCTTGTTGATCGAAAAAAAAAGAAAGAAACGTAAGTAGGCTTTGCCGTAAGGAAAAGAGTTGAAAGAGTTGGGGGCAAATTGGTTGAAGTGGGGGTGAACTTAATATTTTTGATGGGGCGACCTCGTCATACTGAGGGGGAAACTTCCAGATACCGAACGACGCCTTCCATAAAACAAAAGAACCAGACAATCAATGTCTTTCTTTTACAGGGCCTTAATGACGGAGTTCATTGTTTCGAGTACAGGACTACTTCTCATTCCTTTCCCATTTCACTCAAAGTACTCACCCGAATAGTTTTGTCGTATGATCCACTTATCAGAATAGAACTTGACAAGAACCGCAAACTCCAAATACCACGCTGTCAATGGTAAAATAACAAATAAACTACTTTCAGTATACGAGGATTCTTTAAAGCAAATTTCAAGAGAAAATAAACTAAGGGTATTGAAAAGGTGTGATGGCGTTATCATCTAACGAGAACAGCCTATAGCATGACAAACTACTTCTGGGCTGTATTGTGCAGGAAGGTAACCTGATAAAAGCTTTATGATAATAATAACGATAAGGTTTTATAACAATAAGTTGGGCAAAGCACCAAGGTCAACAAAGATAATGGTTAAGTTCTCTATCCTTATTAAAGAAAAAAAAAAAGAAAAAAGATGGAACAACAACTGTGAAAGTCACAACAAAGACGATAGTAACGAAAAAGTTGCAAAAACAATGAACAGCAACCAACCCAATTGAACATTTACGTTTTTTATGACTCGCAACAAATATAAAATTACTCTTTTACCGTATGTCCTTGGAATGTCAGAAGCAATGCACCACTTTTGGCATCCCAGATTCTGTAGAAAAAAACAAATAACTAAAACAAAGCAAACATAGAAAAGCTTTCTTATTAACGTAAAACAAAACAAATTTACGAGTGAGAAGCTCAGGAGAAACACAATCACTGAGAACACATACATGTTGAAAAAGTACACAAGAAAGTAAAAACTGGTGATTCCCTCACTTTATCGTTCTATCCAAACTGCCGGTCGCAACGTAGTTCTTGTAAGCACACACGGAAAGTACGCTGAAAGATGAAAACAATCTCAAATACTGCGCGAATGTTCTAGAATGTAGTAAAAGTCGGCCTTTTGTTCCACTTAGTACGACCCATCCACTCGCCACCAAGAGGTAAAAACCTTGGAAAAAAAACCCAACACTTACTTGTGGGTGTGGCCACTCATGTCAGTCACTTTGCAGCGGCCATTTGCCCAGTTTCGCTTCAGGTTAAGATTTTCTCTAAAGATGTCCTTCCATACAGCTGGAGTACTCAGTGGCACACCTTGAATGGAAAATGACGTTTAAAAATCAATTAACTTCAGAGATTTTTCAATTACCACATCAGTGAGCTCAGTTGAAAGAAGATTTTGCACTCACCAACATAAGTTTCTTGACATTTTGCTTTCCAGAGCTCATCTTTAGACGCAAGACGACGCCAGGTTTTACTCACCTTCATTCAAAATGGAAATATTTTTTAGTGTATTACAAAGAATGCAAAGCTATTATCAATACTATAACTATATGCTGCCTGTAATGAATTTAACATTAGGGGCCTATTTTATTTTTCCTGATGTCTACATTTATGCACGACTTAATCACCATCCTAGAAAAGTGATTTTAGAGAGTCGGGTTTGATGAAAACGATAAAAATAACACCATCATGAACAAAAAAAAAAAATTGGGGTACAACGACAGGTATGCTAACTCAGCTCTTACCTGACAAACAACTAGAAGTTCCTTTGGAACAAGAAAAGAAAAAATGCGAATAGCTAACTGCTCTGGGAGCATAGCTATAAAATCTCGATACTGTTTAACCTGAAAGAAAGAAAAATACTTTAAATTCATATCACGTAGAGAGAGAGAGAGGTAGATAATTGAAGCTTGTTGCTACAATTCGGTTACGACAAAATTTAACTTTAATTTGCCACTCTATTGCGAGTGAAAATGTTTATTTATTGTGTACATAACAAGCCGTTGATAATCAAAAATTACGATTTCAAGACATATTTTGTGTAGTGCACAAGTCGCACACAAAGCTAAATTAACTTACAGCGAGAAGTCCGGAAAGAAAGTAAAGTTCGCTGGGCGCAAGAACCCTCAAGAACAGCTGAAGAAATTCATTCTTTTGCCAACCTATAGTTAAAGAGAGGTGAAGTACACAATAAGTGGTGTTTACTGTTGACCAGCCATCCATAATTGCCATCCATAATGGCTCAATGGCAGAGTAGAGGGGAGAAAAAGAAGGAATAGGGAAAGGAAAGAGGGAGGGAGGGGGGGAAGGAAAGAGAGAGGGAGAGGGGGAAAGGAAAGAGGAGGGAGGGGGGAAAGGAATTCCCTTTTTCCTCTCTCTTTCCTCGTTCTTGTTCCTGACTCCATCATCTTTCTCTGTTTACGTCTGCCTACAGGTAATCAAACTGTTTTAAGTTCAACTGACTGTAGCGTGTCCTTACCGCTCCACTGTTGCTCAAACCACTGAACAAGACACTGAGCATTCTCTGGTAATGAAATCAAATTCCACGCTGAGTTTGGACCTTGTTCAGTTTTGGTACGGTGCTGAGAAAGAACAAAAATAAAAACATGATAGTGAGACAGGAGCATGCTCCTGAGTGAGAGGAAAACAAAGCAGGGAATCCACAAGTCGGATCAATGAAGATTATTTTGCACTTGGAAAAGGTTTGCAACTCAAGGAATTTCAGTTCCCAGGTCAGCTTTTCTAACCTTTCTCTGCCAACCATTTCATCCTGGGTCGAAAGAACTTCTGTAGGAGTACATTGTCTCTTCTTGGAACATAACAGAATAAAACTAGCCGCTTTGTCTCCATGTACGCGCCGGTTCAACTCTTGCCTACTTGTCTAACCACTTCCTGTACAGTCTGGTAATGAGATAAAATTTTACTTACATGCAGCACATGCCTCTGCTGACCGACCACAGATTTTGCCGTGTGAGACACATTGGGGCAAGACTTCGATTTATACAATCTTTGCCTGAGAAGGTTGAAAATAAAATTAGAGTCTAACCGTGTACAGCGTATGTGACGGTCAGTGATGTTCAATAACAACTGTAAATCGTGCTCTAGAGTGCACTTTCATTTAACCATTAGGAAACAATACACTTTGCCAACTCTTTGTTTGTATAGCTACATGTAAAGAAAGATAAAGGAGGGGTCGAGTTTTCTTTCGTCAGACATTGCACACTGCTAGACTGAGGGTCAATCTGACACAGAGAGGTCAATTTACTTTCATAATAAAAGGCATACACCGGTTGATCGCGTTTCAGAGGAGATACTAATTTACTAACTCATGCATACAGGCGGGAGAACATATCCTGTCTTGGATGCCGATAAAAATCAGAATAGAAATACACCATGTATGCCACAGAACGAAAGTTAGGCGAGCGATGCGCACGACACTTTCCGAAATAGTGGGGTAGACATACGTGTATCTCTTGGGAAATGCTAGCTCAATTGCTAACCCTACTTACATGTACGTATATTGAAAAAGAAATACGACCACCAGTTGATTTTGCTTGATCGTAATGGAAAAACCTTACTCCACCTACCATGACGTAACGTCGTCAGCCTTTCTCCCACTATCCATTGCAGCATTGTTGATTACATCCTTCTTGTACTCATTCTGCATGTGGCGTCGCACAGCATGTTGGGAAGAAGTTTTGGTAGCCCCACAAGGTGGTGCTGAGCGACTTCCTGTAAATCTTGATAGAGATCGCTTTTGACCTCCAACACTTGAAATTCCTGGTAATTTAACTCCAAAATAGGTTGCTTTCGATTTCCATGAACCTCTGGACTCTACTCTCTCAGGAGAACTGCATAACAAAGAGATAAAATGCATTACATGTAGGCAACCTTTTTAAGGGAATTTGAGAGAACATTCACAATGGCCATAGGGCCAATACTGTTGATTGGAGAAATAACTTTTTCTGCGCGTTTTCTCAATGTTACATAATACTGATTACATATTTAGCTTTTCGATACCAAACTGAGACTTGCTGGAGGTTTTCAAGGACGCAGCAGCCTTAGATGCCACGTTATCCTGTGGGCCATTAAGGATTTTTGGTAAATTGGCAACATCGCTTCTGATAGAATTTTCAACAGAAGAGTGTCGCTTACCAGCTCGACCGCCTCTTAAATGCTAGAGAGCCTGTTCGCCTGGTGCTTTTCATGGACCGAGAAGATCAATTTCTTCATAAATTCTCGTCAACGGACATCCCGGTTCTCGCTTCGTTTAAGTGATTATTTCCCGAATCCCGCTCTTTAAAATCGCCGATTCCCGTGTTCCGTCCATGATACCAATCCCGCATCTCACTCCCTTCTTACTCGAAATTCCCAGATCCCGGCCTTCAAATATGCCGAAAAACCTATTGAGGAGCCTCAACTTTATTCTGTAGTGTTGTTCCCAGAAAGATGAACGATTCCCGTCTAGACCTTTCCTTCATATCTCGTCGAAGCTTTGCTTTTAGCGACTGTATTAAAGTTGAAATGTTCCTGACAGTTTTTGATAAAGGTGAGGCCCTTGGCTGGATTCAGGTTAAGAAACACCTAGCCAATGGTCGCAGGGGACAGACACGAAAACAAATTTTCATTTAGATTGTTACCGTAAAACAACAGTGATAAATTAACGTTTCCTACCGGAGGCATTTTTATTGAGTGTTTGAAGTATTTACTCACAGTGTTCTCTTCGTTTGTCGCGATGGTGACGCAAGGGAAGGACTCTTCACAATTGGTAAAACAGCAGTTGATGTCCAGGCTTTCACCTCTTCCTATGAGATTGAACAGTAGCAAAAATTACTGAAACGATGTGCAAAACATTAGGCGAGAAGAAGAGGTGAAATATTTTCCAAACTTATACGAGGGTCAGCAGTCCTTTGGTGCTACCAGGTACGATGCAATTTATATCAATGTACATGTTCATCTGTTTGTGAAGATGATGTTTATGATGGAGAGAAAGAAAAACAAAAAAACCAAAACAAAAACAAATGTATGGTACGGTTCACAACTGTGAAGTGATCACAAACTACTTGAATTAATTTAAGGGGGAGAGTTCTAGCCGCCATTTTTTTCCAGACATTTCCGATAATTCCCTTCCGAAAGAGACACCAGAAGGTACCGTACATGCCATACATTGACAGCTGAGGGCCATTGAGCACGAGTCCGTCGTTAACTAAACAACAACAACGACAAAAAGCAACTGAATGAAAGTTCCTGGAAATTCGATTCTTTCGTGTTTAATTGAAAGACATCCGATAGCTTCGGCTAAGAGATTAACCGTTCATAAGGTCAGTTTCTTGTTTCATACACCTGTAAGTATAAAAACCCCCTTTGTTTAAGTTTGAAATGACCTCAACAAGCTATTGATATTACGATATTTTCATACTGCGTCTGACTGCATTTTTCTTTAAAATGAAGTTACGCAAAGTGTCTCTTACTTCATCGTGAAGGATGGCACTCTCCACCCGGTGAAGCTTCCATGCCTAAGTAAATGAAGAGGAAATGTGAGAGTGGAAAAAATTAAATGAATGTTGGAGATCCTCTTTAAAACTTTCAGTTTGAGTCAGAAGAACTTGAAACCTATTTTTAAGCTGAGGACTTGAGCAGTAACATTTCGTTAAAAAAAAACCCTGAAATCTTAAAAAATAATTCCTTATTACAATTACTCGTTCAATACTCTTTAACAAACCTCTAAGTATATGTCATGAGGCAAGTGAAATGATTTTCAATTGATCAACATTGAAATTGATGAAATGAAAGCTTTAAAAGTTTACGGTCAAAATTGGACAAAAGAATTGTCTGACCAAATCCTTGTAATAAAAAGAGAAAAATAAAAAAACAAATTCAACCAGTTAGTTTATATTCATTTGTTTTTTTTTTCTGTTTTGTTTATTTGGAATAATTTAATTTTCACCCAGAGGGTAGTAAAAGCAAGACATTCCAGACCTTGGATTGAGATTGGGAGATAATCTTAAAACTTTGATTCACCTAAGGAGTCGGAATAGGTACATCTGTAAATTTTTTTTGTTTGCATGTAGATGGTTAAATCTCAGGTCAATATGTAACTAATAGAAGAGATGAGATGCAAAAGAAAAAAAAAACAACAACAGCATACTCTGTATCTTGGCTTCCCAAGTTTTTTATGAACTTCTCTACACAGTGGTGTTGACACAGGGCTGAATGAACTTCTTGGAAATGCATTCAGTGAACTGTACATAAAGTCTCTGTGTAATGTTGGCTCAACCACCTTACAATGAAAAAAGAAATATAATAAATAATTTGGTTATCCTAACTTGAAACAATTCTTTATCTGATAATCAAATTCAAATATTTCACACAATATAACTGTACAATATTTGTCTCATTGTTCATTTTTTTTCTTCAATCTGTTAATCTTTCAACCATTTTAAATGCTATATTTAGTACAGAATTGAATTATAAAATTTCAATTATTATCTTACTGTCCAAAGGAACGTGATCTGTTCTTGATCACAGCGTGGAAGAAGGAGATCAATCACACTGCGTCTCTGCAACAAAGTTTAAGAAGGTAAATTAAGTTATTAGAATATTTTCTCTCTCTTTCTACTGTCAAACTGAGAAAACCACGAACACCCTAAATTTGTCTGCAATATTTGTGTTTTGACCAATCACATGAAAGATCAGGACATGTATTAAGTAAACCACAAAACCAAAACTTGATTAGTGTTGCACCATATGATATTTCATGTCTGATTAGCTTATTTTCCTTGATTCAATCCCATTAGAGCAAGACATCATACGTTTACAGTCTTCTGAGTATCACACAGAGCTTATTGCTTTTCAACAAATTTCATGAGGCATTTTAATAAAGAAGAGATGAAATTACTCTTGATAGAGACAAGGGTTTTATTATTTTGTAATTTGTTCAGGGGTATGATAGCTACCTTAAGTTTATAAGTACGAATAGAATGCTTTTTTGTGTTTCATTTTACATTTTACCAATATTATTATTGCAGATAATAATAGCCATGTTTATCTACTGATATAGAACATGCTCTTTGCCATTGCTCATCACTCTAAAATTGGAGTTTTGGGGGAAATTATAATTATTTGCTATGTCATCTCTATTCTCTAACTGGTTCAGGATTCTGTAATCTTTTCCACAGGTGCATTTTTAGAAAAATGAGAGTTGCTTGAAGCACTAATCTTTTTCGTTGGGCACTAGAAACTGTTCGAGTAAGGCATAAGCTGGTATGAGATCAACGTTTTTGATCTGCAGTTGACATTGTTGGCAGCTTTACTGGTACTTGATAACTCTTAAACATCTCACATGATCCTTTTCAAATTTTGTTTTGTATTTTATTTGCCTATTCATTGTCTCTATACAGAAGCATTATAACCTTCAGGTATATGGTTCTGGTTCTACATGAAGAATTACAATAACACCTATCATTCTGTGCATTCTGAACTATTGTCTCTCAGATTATCCTTATAATCCCCTTTTTGAAATTTTAATGTTGGAGGGAAAATTAATTAACGTAGTATTTTTCCAATTCTAAAATTTTGTCTTGAGGAAACCTAGCAGCACTGTACAGCAACAATATTTAATTAGCGGAAATGGACTATACTCGGCATACTTGAAAATAAGCTGAAACTGAGTAACGCGAGAGAATTTTAATTATAGAAAAGATAAACAAATTAGGAATTAGAAATAGACCTTAAGAGTAAGTTCCATGCGAAAAAATTAGCACAAATGCTAAAATTGCCGGTATCTAGAAGGAAAGCGTGCTACTGTTTCCGACAACATTGTACAAGGCCAGGATAAAAAGAAAAACAAATGCCCTCCCGAGGTAAAACTTATTCCCGATCGCACCATGCGAGTAACACCAATTTAACACCATTGCATCAACGATTAGACCAACATCTCTAATTACCTTCCATTCTGCCAAAAAAGAACGGTTGTGATGACTCAGACCACATTTTAAATCGAGCAAAATTACAATATGAAGTATGAAGCACTCTCTTCAGACGAAAAAAGCTGCTTAAATACAAAGTATTAAAGCAAACGCAAAAGTGAATAACGGCATGATATTGGGTAAACAAATGCATCATTTTCCGTATGCATTCATAACTAATAGACAGCGACTTGTTCGATCACGATCGACAAGTTTCACTCTACACGTTAAATTACACTTATCTCACCACTTGATCGCTCCATTTCTCCATCCACTGACACAGATAATCTAACTGCTGTTCATACTCGAGTGTACTGAGAGGCCTGTGTTTAGCAAAACCGTTTAACATGACTGCTATAATTGACTCCACGAGAAGCGCGCTGTCGTCTCGTGTTCGATTTCGATAACCTGTTCCATTTCGCCACTTCCACTTGCGCTTCTTTCGGTAAAATTAATTTCTTACAGACGAAAATAGCCAGCTAGGGCATCTAGGTACCCAAGTGTATCAAAGAATGCCACTTTTGGTCGGTCATCAGCCTACTGCAGAAAGACTGACTGGTTGCCAACCGCATTTGTTGCTATCGATATTCGACTCAGTAGTCCTACTAATTATGTTAATGTATTCAGGGGCTGTATTAATTTCCGGCGGAAGTACAGCTACTACGGGGCTAGGCTTCACTTACAGAGAATCTAATCTGAACTTTTATACTAAAATATATTCCGCGATGAATAACATATGTCATGTAGCAAAATCAGATGAAACATGCATAGAAGATCAGTGAATTTTCCTAGGGTTTTTATTTCGTAAGGATGGAATTTTAATCGTGGCGGGTGTCCGGGTGGTAATGGATTTGGTCTGTGAACTAGAATAACAACTCTTTCACAACAAAAACAAATGTTTGAAGAGCCCAATTTCTACACCAGGCATTAGTGTAGTACTACAGCAATGCCAGAGTATCATCAATACAACTGAATGAAAAAGGGAAACTATGCTATCTATGTGTGTGGTTGTACATTACTACGACAGTTGTTGTAAACTTAAAGTACTTTTGGTCCCTCAGACCTTATTGAATATCATAAAAAAAAACTCACAGCTTGGAGCCATGCTACGTCCTCTCTGATCGTAGGTGTGACACCTCAGTGATTGTTAACCAAAACCAATCAGTTGCTTAAATTTAATATCTTCTCTGCCCACATATCTCAGCGAGCATAACTTTGTTACTGGCTTGTGTCAGTTTAGGGTTACAAGTACGCATGGATCGTACAGTCGTGATTGTGTCAGAAATGAGAAAATCGGACCGAAAGTTCAGCTTGTTGCACATATTTGTTTATAGTCAATCTAGCTTACCCGTTGCACACAGGAGGCAATAAGTGTGATAACCATGGACTTCTCGTGCTGAAATAATATAAATGTTATCTGAAGGTGCAATGGGAGATCGGCTTCGTTCTTAAAACTGGCGACTTCATTCAATTTTGTCAGCGGAGTTTTACTAATTATCAGCGCAATTTAAGAGCGGATAGGTTGTTGTCCATCATTTCGTCAGACTCTGAAGATCCTTGGAATGTTCTAGTTGAAGCTTGCTGCATGATGAACCACAGCTATTTTGCTGGTCTGTTGGAGAATTATCGCAAACGGATGAAGATGGATCCAAGTGTTTTGTCCATCCGAAAAGCGTTATACGACAGCTATAAAAACGAATCTTTTAAACTAAGAGAGCGGCAACGACAAGAAATGGCCAAGCAAAGGCGAGACCAAATGGAAACTGATCGAATTTTTCAAAACAGGCTGAAGGAAATCAAAGAGAAAGAGAAGGAAATTGGTAAACGCTATGCGCACCTGAGAAAATTGCCAACAGAAAACGAGGTACTTCGATACACAGAGCCACATAAAGAGAAAGAAAACTCCACGCGACAAAAGCTATTGATTTTACCGCCGTTGAATGGTTTGGAAATAAATTCAGAAAATGGAAAGGATTTATATGTCAGTGAAAATCAATTAATTCGAGAAGCAAGGCGGGTCAACAAGCCACGTCATTCTGCGGAAACGAAACTGTGCCATCAATACAGCAACAAATGTAGAGTCTTCCCGCAGAAACAGAAAAGCAATGGGCCGTTATCACCCCAGACGAACAGTAGATATACTGAGAATCTACTCAACTATTATAAGAGTCCAAAAGGTTTACAAAGCTTCGAGAAATCGTTCTCATCAACTCAGGTAGCTAACAAGAAGACCAACATATGTACTCTCACGTTGGAAGAACAAAGTAGCTACACAGGCAGCAAGGGGGATTTTCACATTTATTCACCGGATTACGACATTCTGGTAATAGAACACGAAGAGGATAGATCCTCCCACGCAGAATTTTAGTGCGACATTGTTGCAACGACCTCCTATTTTAAGTGTTCCACAAATAATGCAGGGTGAAAATTAATTAATATTCTGTCTTAAGTAACCAGTTACTTTGAAAAAGAATGGCTTTAAATTTATTTAACTGTTTGAGTAAATTTAGTTTTTTGTTTAATAATATATGATTACCGTCTCTGTTAACGCCATGAAAGATTTAAAAGACACACTTAAACTAACGAAACAAAAACAAAATAAAACTTATACGTATTTCGAGTCTGCATAGCTCTCAACTGTTATCTAATTCACTATTATGACAGCGATTTTACGCAATTCACATATAGTAAGTAAACTTTAATAGTGCAAATTATGATCCAGTTTCGAAATTAATCCGAGTTTTCTTTGGTTTTTTTTTTCTTCGTTCTATGATTGGTCCTGAAATCTAGCACCACTTTCTCAACCCATGAGATTTAAACGAAGGCAATCGCGACTTTTTGTTTTTACTTTGAATTTTCTTCGGCTCCTTGTGACATTTTCCTTTCCTCTGCTTGGCTGTCGTGAATACTCGAGTTTGGTTTATGACACTCAATCGAAACATGCTCCAAAGACGACGGAAAAAAAAAAAAAAAGAACACGGCTGTACCGGTGAAGAACGAGCTCCGAGTGAGTGCTTATAACTGATGAGTTCTGGTTCCATGTGAATAACCAGAGAAAGAAGGAAGACCCCTTACTTCGCTTATAGACTCAATAATCACGTAAAAGAAAAAAAACAAAGAAACAAAATATTATGCAGAGAACTATGCTTTTTAAGTGGCTAGACATATCGTAAACCGAAGTTTCATCAGCGATAATAATGCGAAGCATTTTAATTACAGTTTTGCGTTTCATTGTGCTAAAATTTCATCAGTATACGCATAACGGGGGAAGTATATTTTCTTCTAAAAAGCAAGACCGTACATTAACTTACTGCTCAAACTGAAAAGGAAGGAAGATGAATTGTTATGCAAAATTACATAGACATTATCCTCACAGAATGTTGTTTTTAGATCGATCCGATTCTCACCCGGTTACAAAATGTCCCACGATTGATACTTTTCTATTTCAAATTAAGAAATGGCAAGATAATTTCAATTTCTTGGATATGAGTTTTGAGTCCTTGAACTGTTTTTCTTGATGTAGCACAAAAGACGTTTTAAGAATTTGATTTAAGTTGCTAAGAGTTACGGTGGTCATTTCATAGTTGTTTGCCAGTAGACAAAGATCATCAGCCTCCAGGGACTCGAATAAAAAAGTGCCAACTAACATTAACTTAGATCGTAATTTGTATGTCAAAGAGCCAAACAGGCTGATATCCCACAGAGGCGGGACAACACATGTAAACAAGTATGCATAAGTATTTTTAGTTTGCTTTGATTAAGAAAGAATTAACAAAACAGCAGCATCATCCCATCAAAAAAGATGCTTTTGAATCTTGGATCCAAGTTTGGAGGTGGAAGGATATTCCCTTGTTGATGATCGAGATCAGTTCGGCGTCTATTGCTTTCTGCTTAGTGTTGATCCTGGTTGGTTTACTTCTTGTGGTATTGTACTTCTGTGAATTTGGCCCGCGGGGTCGCGGAGAGATGATGGAAGATTCCTACTCCAATGTTTTAACTACTGTTGTGGAAGAAAATTGTAACAAATCAAAGTTCATGACCAGGTGGGAAGTGCCCTGGCCTCTTCGTGAAGCAACCAGGAAAAACAACAATGAAACAAACGATGCAGTGATTGAAAATTGCGAAAGGAGGGGAGGATGTAGAACCTATTCGACAGACACACATTATGAGAATGACTCAGAAATTAGCCAACCTGACAGAATATACACGAGATTTCATGGGTTGACGACTTAATTTTATTTTAAATGGACATAAAACTTGTTTGTGCGTATTTCATTGGGATGATATTGGAACGCCAGTGCATAAATCAGCACAGTACGCAAAGCAATAAAGCTAATCATCCTACCTGATAATGAAGCTCTTTAAGCAGCATATTCATGTTCTAAGAGAGCCATGTAATTTGGACAAGATGCTAATTATGACCTTTCTACGTAGTCAACTTGCAATTGAGCGACATCATTGCGAAACTTAAAGTTGGCTTTCTTTGAAGTAAACAAATGAGACAAAGCAATATACATGTAGTAGGGAATGCCTTCCATAGAAGTTGAAACCAAAGGATTTGTCGAGCACACAAAACAAGTTATACTGAGTCAAGAAAGCATGAACTACTCACGGTCTCTTGAATGAATACAAGACGCTGTTTTGTTTTGGAACAGGGTACCAGGGCACCATGTTTTTCAACGCATAGTTCTGCTTTGCAATTTTGACCTGTATATGTTAATTAGATCATCTTTCCTTTGAATCCATCTGATAATTGTGTCAACTTCTCTATGCTTTCGCGGAGTATTTGCTTCCCACTTGCAATGCATTTTAGTATTAAGTTTTTCGCGAAGAAGAGCACAGCCATCAAGATGGTAACAGATTGACCGACTGATCACTGTCAATCGGTTAGGTCAGGCGTTCGATCGGTCAGTCAGTGGTACAGTCAGTTAGTAATAAAGTGTGGCATTCAGACAGTCAGTCAGCCTGTCAAAAGTTGACGTTAAAGTTGTGATTAGCGAAGTTTACAACAAGTAGGGAACACCATGAGCCCTCAAATGTATGAGTTTAAAATGTTTACATATCTTTACAAAAAGTGTTCGTAGGCAAAATCAGTGGCCATATTACTTGCAGATACTAAGTGCAGCTAATTAATATCTCACAGCTTCTTACCCATTGTTACTAGATATGCTGATACATATTTCTACGTTTTTTAGTGTGAATTAGAAAGATCTCGAGACCGTAGAAAGTGTTTCAGTGAGAGGTGAAGGTTGTTCTGAAGCTTTAGGCCACCCTAAAGTGGGTTTAAATTGCATAAGAAACAAAATCAGTTTTCGAGCATTTCGACGCAATTTGGTAGTTTAGAAATTTTATAAAAATCTAGTTGCGAGAGCAGCTCTGAAAAATAAGAAATGAGCGAGTAGATCGGAATCATTGGGTGTCGAGAAAGGAGATACGTCAAGCATGTCATGTTCGTCATGTCCCAAGCCCTAGCTAGTTAACTCTTGCTCACCGGCACGTCTTTATTTCGTGCGGGCCTCGAGTGGCCAAGAGCATTGCTTCAGTAGTCCTTGATCTTGTACTCTGATTGTCCTGGTGAGCGGGAATCATCATCCGAGTCAGGTTAAGAGCTGTTTGTCAGTCCAGTGAATAAAATACAGTTCGTGTAAACTGATTGGTCGGGTTTGCCGTGATGATACTCGACTTGAGACTCAAGTAGCACGAGGTTGTCGTGATTGGCCAGTATTGATCAATCAATAATGTCAGTTCGTTCTGTTCGCTTCTTGTTTGAACGTCGTGGAGAAGTTGTCTGTATGGTGCAGGTGGTCATAGTTCATTCTAGGGCATAAACACAGACGGAACCAAAACAAAACCACCCTAATAAGTCTCACCTTCCTCTTTTTCAAAAGCAAAGAGGAGAGGAAGCGGGGGTGGGGGAAGGGTAAATGTAATTTCAGGGACATTTTCCCTCGGAGAGCACATTTCCAAGAAGATTCTGTTACCACTAAATCGGTCTGAAAGCTCTCCTGACAGCCTTAGGTGTGAACCTTGCGTCGAAATGAACGTGCGTCAGCGCTATGTATTACCGGCTTGACGAACAATATTTCATTCACGCCTATTATCATTTTCCTTCCTTTTTTTCTCTTTTTGCCGGGGGCAAATTGAAATTGGCACCTTCAGCAAATAAGTATTGCTGTCAAGTTTGAAAATCCGTGATTGAGGGAAAACTGAATTGAGATACCGAGGGCTACTTGACAACCGAACACAGAGATCATTTTGTCGATAGAAACACGGCTTCTTGTTATTGTTTGAGTGCCTCGGTGACGTAAAAAATTACGCTCGTATGACGCTTGTTTGGCTTTGCATCCCAGTCTCGAATTAATCCACAAATAGTTGTTAATGGTTTCGGTACGCTTGACATTTCTAAATGACAGATAACCTGAGAGGGAAGGAAAATTTAAATTTCCAAGAATATCAGTCCAGCTGCAACTGGTAAATACGCTTTATTTATTTACCGACAGAGAGGAAAATATGAATTTTAATTCTTAAGAACTATGTAGCGCTAGACCCGCGCAATAGGCCTGTGCTGGGCTTAAAACAAGTACAATACGGTATGTCTTGCACACTATTATTTACAACTGAGTGACATTATTTTTATTTGTGGTATGCACCTTTTCGTTTCTTTTTCATTTCCATTTGACTGTATGCTAATAACAATATTTAATTTGAAATTCGTTTTTCGTTTCGTTTCAGAGCAAGGACATCCTTTGTATTGGCTCATCTATTCCTCGTCGATATTAGCCGCATTTTAGCACCTTGGAAATTTATTTCAAGTCCGCAAATTACGCTTGTAGTGTTGAAAAGAAATGAGTCGGCGAATGGTTCCGTTGTATTTCCTCGCTGGGTCCATGGGCTTTGTTGGTTTAGTAGTCTTGTGTTGGATTTTCTCTGTCGTTTGTCCGTACCCAAGAATACGCACATTTTGGCTCAGATATTTAGGAAACAAAAAAGCAGAGGTGGAATATTACCGCGCTAAACTACAAGAACAACGCACAGACATAACTTGAAGAAAACTGAAATTTTACGTTGACTGTTAATCAGCCGGACATGGCGGCAATTTTAAAATAATGTTTATAAAAGAAACTAATTGAAATACAAAATATCTAACACAGATTTAACGAAACAGTCGATAAAAATAGATAGTAGATGATTGCGAGCATACCTTCTACCTTATGTAGTCTTTTGAAGCACTGCTAATTAATACTGGGCCCTAAACGCAATTGTTACACATCCAACCAACCAAACAAATAAGCTGAAGCCATATTCAACTTGTCAACTTTCTGATCCTCAACCGCAATGGCGGATCTGGCTTAGCTGTCAATCGAATAACTGGTCTCACGGTGAATCCAGGAATCTCTTCAAATGTTAAGTGTCGCAACAAAGTAGATAACACAGCTTTCATCTCTGCCATGGCAAACTTACTCCCTATGCAGGAGCGAGGACCAGCGGAGAACGGCAAGAACGCATATGGATGGTGAGCTTGGTAGTTCTCATCTGCAAAGATAGTACACACACACACGATAATTTAATGACACGTTTAATTCTTAGAGATCTCTTTTATTAAACATAGCGTCCAAAAAATTTGTCATCTTTGTATGGCAAGTCCCGAAGTCTTCCGAAAGTTTTGATAGGTATTTAATAATATATAACAAATAATAAAATCTAATATAAAAGAAAAAACAAAAGCGTTCTTTGTGTGGCCGTGTGGGTAACTTTTTGCGACATCCATTTTGCGTATGTACATTTCTATCTGCGCGGTCAAACATAGAAAAACCATCCACTAATCAGCACGCGAACCCGAAATGATCCTCAGTGTATGTGCGTGTACAGATAAACTAATTTTAATCTAAATAGAGCTACTGTTGTCAGCCAATTCTTGAGTTAACAAATTTCCTCCTCGGAAAATACAGAGCCCTGTGGCTGGCAGGAATGGGAGGAGGGAGGGCTTAAGGGGTTCAGTCCAACCTCATAAACTGAGATAAGTAACGTCAAAAGAAAATCTCAAAAAACAGTTGAGAAAAATGGCAACTCTTAATTGACTTGGTTGTTAGTAGAGTTGACAAGCTTAGCAGGAATACATCACTGGCAATGGTTTTTATGTAGCCAATGCAAAGGACTGAAAAATATACCAAGTGAGGATTAAAAGTTTATGCTTTAAAATACACAGATTTAGTCTCTGAGTGATGGAAAGCGCATTTCCAAACAACTTGAAATTCAAATTTTGGGAGGTGCCATACAGATGGGTCCCCCTCTTCGTGACTACATTTGGCTCTCATTTGACCTTCCCCAAGAATCTTAACATAACTCAGTTCATAATTTAACAGGGAATTTTCCTGTTCTGCAAGGGCAGTCATGAAAGAAAAGCAAACAAGCAAATAAAAAAGAGAGAAATTTATGCCTCAATCTTACCGTTTTCATCAAACCTCTGTGGGTTAAAAGCATGTGGATCTTTCCAATACTTTGGGGAATAGTGAACAGCATCAATTCCAAGAGCTACTACAGCACCTTCAGGAATTTCATATCCACCAATCACATCATTTTTATTAGCAATACGTATTGCTACGGAAGCTGGAGAATGAAGTCGGAGAGATTCCTTAATGACATTACCAAGAAACTTCATCTCTGCCAGTTTTGCCCAAGTCATTTCTGATGAGTCCTTCATAACTAGTTTAATTTCTTCACGGATCTTTTCAGCAATGTCTGGATGTCTGGCCAGTTCATACAGAGTCCACATCATGGATACGCTAGTGGTTTCATGACCAGCTAACATGAATGTGAACACCTGAGCTCTGAGAAGTTCATCATCCATGCTAGAGCCAGTCTCTTCATCATACTGATCCATTAACAGATCTAGCAAGTCTGGTTTAGAAGACACTTTTCCTCCCTCTTTCTTCTTTTTACGCCTTGCCTGAACGATCTGTTAAGGACAAAAGAAATATGTATCACATATCTAGCCAAAACAGCAACTTTTTTAAGTTTGTGTCGAAAGAACATACAGCAAAATGGTAAGGTGTTGGTTAGGCAACTTTAGTCATTACTGAAACAAATGTCTGAGTTACAGGTGCTAAATGGAAAAACCTGCAGGTTAAAAATTGTATTCCTTTAGAAAGGCGGGGGGGGGGGGGGAACCCTGTTATAATATCCCTGAATACAGAGAAACCTACTCAGCTTCCTCAGAAGGAGATCAAAAGATAGATGGTCAAGTGGAACTAATGCATCAGTAAAATATTGGCCAGGGGGGGCATGATGCAATTTAACAATCAGCCTCACATATCAAACACAAGAAGTGGTGACTGAAGCTGTGTCTCATTTGTAATCTGACCTGTACACTTGGTTGCTGATAAATAACACTACATCAGCTTGCTTAAAAGCTGACCAATGGATGCTTATCAAATCAAATCAAAACTATCAATTTCTAGTATTGAATTTCTTAAAGATAAGAAGATAAGATTACAGTTTTTAGAAGAATTATTCAAACTTTCTTTTTAATTACATGTAATACAACCGTGTTGTTTTACATTCTTCAATTGCTTAAAATTATCATCTAACAGCATAACTAGAACATATAATAATAATTAATGAATCATAAACATTCAAAATTTATTAATGTTATTGGTGCATGAGCTGCTTTACTTTTCACAAATTACTTTGCAGAATTGTAATCAGATAATGTGAGGGGACATTTAGTTATAATTGGACAAAAAAAATCGGACAGTTAAAGCAGCCAATCATACTAAACTCACTCAGTTAAATCCACAAATCACAGAATTAATTAAAATTACCATAACAACAACCCCTTACCCAACAAATTGTAATGGTTATGATTAATCGGTAACAGGACTTTCTGTTGTCCCATTTGGTCTGTAATCATATTCGTGATCAACAAATTGGACTCTCACTTTGTAGTCATCCAATTTTGTAATCACTCAATACGATTACAGACAGAATTGGACTCAACTCAGTCCTATTACCATTGTCAGTTGTTCTTAAATTGCATAGATATTGCATGGTTGCTTAGGCTTATCATACAATGATTGATGTTGATCGACATTGTGTTCAAGCGTCTCAGATTTCATTTGTTAATGGTAGCTCTAAACTATGCATTATTATTCAGTCTGTAATGCATATCAAAAAATTGATGATGTTGGTCCAAAAGAGTACGTGCCTACTTAGATATGCTTCCAATTATAAGGTAATAAATCCAGTCACACCTCACCTCCAGGACAGTTTTATCTGTCAGTTCCAGACCTTTTCTTGCCCTTACATTATCAGGGAGTGGAAGATATTTGTAAAGTGGAATAAGTTTCTGTCTCATCAATCGGGCAAAATTGATTTCTAATATAACATCAGAGAATGCATTTGAAACTTCACTTTCTCCTGACAACACAGTATCAAAATTGTAACCAAAGGCACATCTTCCAATGATATCTAATGTAAGATGAGTCAAGTCCACAGAGATGGAAGCCTCTGAGACTCCTTCTTTTGAGCTGTTTACTTGTTCAGTCCAAAGCTGCAAAAAAGCATTCAAGACCTTTCATTGCACCACAAGAGGATACACACTGGAACATAATTCATGGATATGCAACAGAAATTAATTAAAACTGGATAATTAACCCTTTACACCCTAAAATCAGTATGCACATTCTCTATACTGTTCCCTTTACATTTCCCAAGGTGCTGACAAGGAGAGTTCATTTAACTATCATGAGCTTCTTTATTTGGTGATCATTTCCTCTATTCTTGTGACCTTAATATGTAAACCAGGGGTGATACTGTTGGGAGAAATTAGATGCTAGTCACTTTTAGGATTAAAGGATTAAACTCTGTTATGTACTTTACTGCAAGTCCTCCTTTATCACCACTCCTACAAATCCTTGTCTCAGAATTCTGTTCGAAGCAGTATAATTGAATGATTGCACTCAAATCTATCAAGTTCAAAATGTTAAAAGTAAGATTCACCTGTACTAAATTGTGAGCAACATCTTCAAAATGCTCAACCATTCCAACCAAGTTGCTGAAATGAAATGCTGGGGTGATCAATTTCCGTTGAAATGCATGATCCTTCCCATTGGAGGAAAATAAACCATTACCAATGCTGGGCAGAACTTGTCGAACAAACTCTGACCGCCTGTAGTTCTTTGCATTTGTCACGACAACATATTTGATCAGCTCAGGATCTGTCAAGAGGACTCTAGAGTCCCCTAAAAGAAATTTAACGAAAAGGTGTATGTATGAAAACATAAAGAAATTTCACTGACAGTCAAGGATGTCTTAGTTCATGAATACTTTCAAATGGCCATTTCACACAACTGGTGAGAGGGATGTTTCTTAGCACAGTTTTCTTGATCACTTATCATTTGCAGTTTGGTTGATGGTTCGGTTCAGTGTTAGACCTTCAGTTATATGGGTTCATTGATTCTATGATCTCTTGAAAACACAGGGAGTGAGACAAAAAAGGTACCAGGTGGGTCAGATTAGGTCAAGGGATTCGAAAGTAGGAGCTGGGGCAGATACAAATCTTTCAAGTTTGAAATCCCCAAAGGTCACTCGTTCATCCAATCCCAATTCAGTTATGCATGACATTACCAAAAATACATGTTAGTGGCCCAACATGTCCCAGTAAAGGTGGAGAGGATGAAAACTTGTCAAAATTCGGTGATCTCATAACATCGAGCTAGTGAACCAATATCTGATAGTGCGAAAGAAAGAGGCTTTGTTGATCCTTTATAGTAATTGTACTTGTATGCACTGGATCATCCTGAAAAAACTTTCAAACACCGTACTTACCAAAACCTCGATTATAACGGATAATTGGCCCGTATTTTTCACTCCAATCCTGCAGCAATTTCGCATGGTTTTCCTGTCGTAGAAATGTCAATCCATGACCAAACACTGGAAGAGATCCACTGGGTTTGGGAATTTTTCTCAACGAAGTAAACTCGTCTTTAAACAGCTTGTACACGAGCCATGTCAGAAAAAGAACGCCTATTATAGACCATATCATTTTAGAAGTCCACACTGTAAACCCAAAAGCTGTAGTCTGAAGCAATACAACTGAAAGTTGTTTAAAAATGCAGTGTAATTATGAGTCACGCAAACGCTATGGTCGACGACCTCAAATATACTTTCCTCTAGGAGAGGGTGAGGTTATTTGTAACCAAAAGTCGTTCAAACCTTCTAATGAATATTTTAAGGCAACATTATCGAAGGAACAACTACACAATACTGGGCCACTGAGGTTCAGCTTATCGGCATGCGTTGAAGAACGAGGCAGAACACAAATGAATGTATTGTGATTCAATAGGAAGTAAATAAGTGGCCCTATATTCTAGTAGTTTTACCTAAAATATTATTTTCCATGATGGTTGAAACAAGACAGCCTTAATTTTTTGTCTGGTTGTAGCACGTCAAACGGTGAAAATTCAAGAAACGATCATTTCAATCGCATTAAAAAAATACAAGTTACACTCAGCAGTGTGAATGAGTAAGTTAAAGTGAACAAAAAAATTCTATGATTCTTCGCACGGAATGCGCCCTAAGGCACTGGGAACAAAGGGACTTCCAGAGTTAACAAGGGGCTACTGATACAGCACAATTTTTATAGCATTAAAAAGTTTTGTGATTACTCACTAAAGATATATGTGTAAAAAAAAGGAGAGAGACGTTAAGTCAAATCAAGTGAAATTATGACAGTGCGCTTTCATTTCACTGTTAGCTGCTACAGAGAGAGTAGAGAGATCGCTTATATGGCTCCCATCCGAGTAAACGCATTACATCTACGAGGTAGCGATCGTGTTGGAAAGAAAAAAAAACTCGGAAATAATATTTGCAGCTTCCGATGAAAAATAAAACTACGGTGAGTAGCTCATGTTCCTCTCAAAATATATAACGATAATAAGAAATAAGCCCTAAGTTTATGTTGAGCCTGACTGACCCCACCCCTGATCAATATGGACAAACTGAGCAAGTTGCGCTAATATTTCGGTTTCCAACTGACGTAGTGTGCGTTTGCGATGTTAATTTACAATAATTGTATTGTCACTTAAGCAATATCGAAGAAAGGCGTAAGCGATCTCTCAAATATGGAGTTATCACTTATTGCCAACTCTATTTTGCTGTTGCCATTCGCAGCTGTGATAGTATGGCTTGCTTATAAATTCGTGGAAGAAAAGATGTCTCCGCTACAGAAGATTCCAAGTCCTCCAGGCAGATGGCCGTTAATCGGCCATGTTTTCACTTTTCTCCGATCTAATCAACTGGAGGTGCTACGCTCTTGGAGTGAAAAGTATGGACCGATGTTCGTTTCTCATCAAGGTTATGCAGTAGGGAAAGGTAGGTAATTTAAAATATAAGAGGCTGCTGAGTTATGTGATGCATCACCAAACTTCTGTGCGTGTATAAATAATTTAATCATGCATACCGGAATCACGCACACTGTTCGAGGTGATATTTGAGACTTAAGTTCCCGACGCCGTGGTCGAAATGCATCCTAAATATGATCTGTGATCTGTGGTCATCCCCTGGGTCACCCGGAGATTGCTGAGTGGGCGCGCTTATGCAGACTGCTAATAACAGGTTCCACTTAAGAAGGTCAATATACTTTAATTGATCATTTACCTATAGGCAGTGCAGAGTACCGCTACATCACTATCAAGGAGAAGAACAATTCACGGGAAAAAGGCTTCATGAGAGATTGAAATAAGAGGCTATGCACAGTTGGTGAAACCAACCAATCCTTGCAGTTTGTGGTGGTGACAGCCATCTACATCAGGAGTAAGGCAGCATCATGAGAAAAATATATTAAGAATTAAGATAAAATTTATCTCTTGTTTTTTTGACAACTGTAGGTGGCTGTTTACTGTATATAGCTGATCCTGAGCTCATCAAGTTTGTGGCAAGCAATAGCCATAAATTTTACAGACCTGACTTTGTCGCAAGAAATATTCCTAGTATAAGTGCTGGCTTGTTTGCATCAAATGGCAAGGCGCATGCTAGACAGAAAAGAATGATTGGGCCTGCATTCACTTCCAAATACTTGAAAGGATTTTTGGGAATCTTCAAAGAAAATGTTGATAACCTTGTTAAGGTGAGTGATTAAGCAAAAATATATTCTCAACAAGTTAATAGGCTTTTAATTTTAATCATTAATGGCCACTTTGTTTCTAGATTCTTTTGACAAATATGCCATCACAGCAGTTAGTCAGGGGCAACAATGACTGTTTCATTTAGGTATGGCCAGATTCCTCCATACAAGTTTTCTGACTGACCATTTTATGAAACTGCTTGCAAAGTTTTTAAGTACTTCCAGCTTTTGCTGGACTAGCAGCACATTCTTGGCAGATAGAGGTGTTATCAGTGGCAAGGACAGGCCTAGACAAACTTACTCCCATATCTGTTGCAGTGACTGACCAGATGATAGGTTTGCTTATCTCTGTTCTTTGTGTAGTGTATGTCACAATGCACTGACTAGCAAAAATTCATCATAGACCTTTTGACAGATGTGTTGATCGTTTACCAGGAGGTCCAGTCTCACCCTGTGTAACTGGGAAGGGTCCACCACAGACCATAAGACAAATATTGTTTTTAGTTCTGTTAGGATGCCCAGTTTCACCCTCCATGCCCTCTAAGGAGCAGGGTTGCTGGTTGAGTAGCCAACTTCCCAATCCATGAGACAGGTAGTTCTGGTTTTCATGGTTGTCCAGTGACAAATATGTACATGGTATATAAATGATTTATCAAGAGGACATTCTTGTTACACACAAATGAAATTGGCTCATAGCCATGAAGCCTTTCTATCAATATAACCAAATTGTCCTGGAACTTACATGTGATTTTATTCTGCTTCCAGCTATGGTCCACCAAGCTGAAAGATCCTGTTGAAGTTCATGATGATTTGACACATTTAACCCTGGATGTGATTGGTCAATCTGCATTTGGTTATAACTTCAACACTGTGTTGGCAGGGGAGAGTAAGGTTTCTGAAGCAGTGGATTTGGTCATTAGTGGAATGAGTTTTAGACAACTCATGGGCAAGACATTTATTCCCTTTTTTGAGTACCTGCCAACAAGCGAAAACAGGAGAATCAAGACTGCGAAAGAGATAGCTGACAACACAGTGTTAGATGTAAGTATATAAAGATTCTAATGTTTAGAGTTGCTATCTACAGTTTTTTTTTTGAGGTGGAGGTGAATTTTATTAGGTAAACCTTAGCTTATCTATAGCCATTTGGGTTACATCAATCAGATTGAACCAATAAAATAATAAAATTGAAGTAACATATGACAGCAAACAGTTCTAATCAAAGTCTTGAATCCTATTTATGGAGCAAGGGAGAGGTCATTTTCTATGGACTAACAAATGTAACAGATCATCTTCATAGTTGGATGCATAAATAAGTCCCATTAAAAAATGTGTGAAGGCATTTTTTCTTAGTGTGTACCATACATACATACACTTTATTACTTGAATTCATATTTACGGGTTTTCATACACCCACAGTTAGCTTGAATGGGTGGCATGTTAGAAGTAAAACAACACTATTACATAAGCATTCACAAATTACTTATAAATCTAGTAATATTGTTAATAGGACAAGTTTACTGTTACAGAGGAAATAAATTTACAATATCAGATAGGAACTCAAACTGAATAAGTATCGAGTCAAAAAATTAGGTATATCTGACACTATATAGCATATCATTGTAAAATAAGCACACTGGTGAATTTTTAGGAAAGAGTAATGCCCGTGCACATAGAGTAGATTCTTTCAAAAACTCTTGCATCACTTCCCAGTGGATATAAGTAGAACTTATAGACACAATTATTCCTCAATTTGTCATTATGCAGCAAATGTTACAGCATTTTTCTTAATTTTACAGTACTTGTAAATTTTGCCTCTTACTTAAATTGTTTTTAATTATTCAATCTGTATTTCTTGAAAAACCCTAATCCCCCAGGCTCTGGCAAAGTTTTGCAACAAATCCCTTGCATGCCTGTGGGTTCTTTGTGGATTGCCTGCAGGTGATAGGTACCTGCATAAGTGTGGTATTTCTAATTATCAATGAATGCATTCTGGGAATGGAACATTTGCAGGCAATGTGACCAAATTCAATTTGAAATGACTTGCCAACAGATTCTTTTCATCCAGGTATCATAATTCTTATGAAATTTCACATATGACTTAAAACCCCAAATTGAAAACATTTTTTAACAAGGTTGTCTTGGGAAGTCCCAAGAGGGCAGTAGAACCTTTTTGAGGAAAAGTTTTACAGGCATTATCTGTGTGGCCTAACCCAGACAGGCTACTTCTTTCATGACCATGGCCAAATGTGAAACCATAAGTTTGTTGCTCTTCTGCTGCCTGGATTCAAAAATAGTTTGATTAGTACCTCTGAATTAGCTAACTTAAGGTGCACTAGAAGCCCTAATTTTTCAATTATGTAATAAATATTTTTAAAAGTAGATAAGTTAAACATGTTTTTCTCTCATTGCTATGTTATTTTAATGGAAAATATTGCAAAATACTTGGTGTATAACTATAGCTCCTTGCATTTGCAAACTGGTCTTTCAACGATGAAATTAACATTAAAATTCTTTGTTCAGGTATTAGATAATTGTTAGAAAATTGCATGACCCTGATCATGACTAAACCAGTCCTATTTTTTTCCTCAGTCAGACTAATTCTCTTACTCAAGTCAAGCAAAGATTACTGTTTAAATTTCTTATTTATCAGGTTTTTTTTTCTCTTCAAAAGATGATCAAAGAGCGCCGCAAAGAGAAAAAAGCTGGAATTGTGAGAGAGAAAAAAGATCTCCTTGATGTTCTGATGGACATGTATGATCAGGAAACAAATTCAGTCATGGATGATGAGGAGTTAAGGAGTCAGGTGCAGAAATTACATATCTTGAATTATCATTTCAACAACAACAAATTCTAAATTAAGGCTATATTGCAGCAAAAAAGTTTATTTTGTTTTGTTTTTTTTCTTTGTTGTTATTTGGTTTGGTTGTGCAGCACTGTTTTTGTTAATTTAATGAATGGAATGAATACTTGTATGACTCTGCTTTAGAACCACCCAGTAACTTCATCTTTAAATGTCTTAGGTAAGATTTAGGAGGGCCAGGTAACACATTAGATTGTTTAAATATAGTCACTCATCCCGTTACAAAAGTGTCTGATGCATAAACTTACAACAAGGCATTCAAAGTAGCTCAAAGAATTGTTTCCAGCATAAGTACTTTTCTTAAGGGGTCGTTATTTGATAAAGTATTCAAAAATGTACTTGGCAGTAAAGCCTCTTACTGTCTCAATTGCCATTCTCTTTTTTTTTTCTCACTGTCTGTACTCTGCAAGTACGTTGAAACAATATATATTGGAATACCCGCTGTCTTGGGCCCCCTTCTTGAAATATGGATTCTCAAAATTTGAAAAAAAGTAAACAAGAACGGGATCCTACTGAACACTCTTTGGCCTGAATTTCTAGCATAAACCCTGTAAGTTTTCTGCGGCTCAGAAGCATCTTCATTGTATTAGATTTGAGATTGAAATCGTCGTCGGGGACTCGGGTTTCTTCCTTACCTCACGTTTGTGCCAAATCGAAATATTTCTCAATGACCGACGAGGCATTAATTTCATTCTTTATAAATCTCTTCCAATTTCTCCTTTAGGTGTTCACCTTTATGGTGGCTGGCCACGAGACTACCAGTGTCGCTCTTGCTTGGACCCTCTATGAGCTGGCAAAGAACCCTGAAATCCAAGCAAAACTGAGAGAAGAAATAAACTCTGTGTTGTGTGATGGTACTGAGCTGACATGGGATACTGTTGAAAATCTCATGTACCTTGAAAAAGTCATTAAAGAATCGCTGCGGCGCCACCCCCCTGCTCACGTGACAGGCCGTTCTCCAATTGAAGATATAACTATCGGGGGATATCTTATTCCCAAGGATACAGTTATGATTTTGCCCATTGATTCATTACAGCGTACTTCCAAATATTGGCCAAATCCCGACGACTTTGATCCCGCAAGATTCGATGAGGAAGGTAAGAGTTAAGGACAGCTTAGTTAATGAGATTTTTAAACCGTTGCTATGTGGTGAGTGGTTTGTTAAGTCCTTAAGTTTTTTTTGTTAATTTTTCAGAGGGCCGAACAGGCGTGAAACCTTACACACACATTCCATTTGGGGTGGGTTCGCGCATGTGCATTGGATACAAATTTGCCTTGATGGAGATGAAGGTGATATTGGCTACTTTGATGAAGAAATTTTGGGTCAGTGAGGCTCCCGAATGTAAGGTTGAAGCCGTGCCAATGCTGACAGTCCGTCCAAAGGAACTTAAATTGCTGATAGGGCTTGCAACCCGGTCCTGATTCCAGAGCAATTTTCTGTTTCGTGAAGAAATAAACGTAGGATTGCGGTGTTATTCTTCATTACTTTCCATGATTGATCCAGATAGCTCGCGCCACTGTCTTTTCCAATCAGATGCGAAACGAAAACCAACTGCAATCTTATCACTTTTCTTGTGCTTGTTTACCTTAAGAATTTTTGCGTCGGTGTCCAGTCGTTTCCTACCCTTTCGTTTCGTCCTTAAATGCAGACAGTACTTAAGTTTGAGTCGATACGTACTCAAGTTCGAGTCGGTTCTTACCCAAGCTGCTGATCGATTCATGCATTTTTTTTTTCGTAAATACCTCACGCGCCAGCGCGTGAGCCGATATCAATCGTTGCGTAAGTCAAGTAGGGGCAAGCGAATAAGACACATGCAAAAACATATTTTGTGTATACCAGTGACCCTCTCAACAAAAACAACTCAATCATTGCTTAGCTCAAGGTTAGTGTGATGTTTTCATTAGAAAAATATATTGTTTAGATTTGACTTTTTTTTTTTTAAACAATAACAGCTCGTGTATGTGTGATATTTTTACTCTTATTGGTGACATGGAAAATATACTTTACTAGTTTGATAACCATATATTTAAAAGTCATGGTTACAGTATTTGTGTAGAGTGCGCAACGTGTGCCAAATCTTGACCGAAAACATGTCTGGAAAACAATCTAAAACGCTGTGCTATTACGTTTGAGATTGTGGGCACTTTTCCAGATGCATGTGTGTATGGGTGCTTACTTTTATTATGCGAGGCTACCAGCTTTGCTGGACACCATCAATCATAATAAGCTTCCACAAATGTAATAAAATTGTTTAGAACATTCAGAAATTCACTTTTTGTGTTTGAGACTCATAGTCGAAAACATCTTATGGATTTCCGTTTCTAAGGAGCATTTCGGCTTTATTTTACTCATGCACTCAATGAAATCTATCCCTCTACAAATACTTTCTTAGTGATTTATTTGCATGGTACTACAGTCAGTTTGATTAGAGATTGCATTTCAGTTACATTTTTAAGACAAGCAGTAATCATCATTTAAGAATCTTGAATGCTGCCCTTGGGAGCTGATTACTTCCGTGTTTTTTGACGAACATCTTGGAAATTATGATATTTGGAGGACAGTCATAACTGTGTGCAATATTGCATGTCTAAAGAGTCTAATCTTGATAAAGTATTCGACTCTTTCCCAGTGATAAAATTCGCGAAAGAGTTTTAAGTGTTTTGTTATTTTTACTTAAATAAGAGTAAGTCTTCCATCATTTACCAGTCCATGTTTAGAGGGTGCAAAATGTAAACTATGATAATTAGCGCATTAACTTAAAAAAAAAATCAATTTGGCGGTAAAAAATTAGCGAATCCAATCTTTCAAGGGTTCCAGACGATTTTCACTGTACAGTGATCAAGATCGAAAAATAAGAGAGACAAAATGACAAGGATCGCATTTAAAAGCAGTATATCGCACCATGCTCGTAAAATTTGTGGCGACAATTTTCTTTTTTATCATTATTATGATCACACATCAGACACTTATATATACCTCACATTTAAATAAGCAGAAACATGAATATTTAAAGAGGATTTCTTGAGTAATTTCTTAGACCGAATTAGAATAGATCTGTCCGCTCAAACTGGGGGTTCTCTGTATGACAAGCACGAAGCCGCTAAAACATTGATACTTGTCACGGACGAGATAACGTTAACGAAGAATAAGTAAAACAATATCAATAGCTAGCATTCTCAATTGAATTGTTTCTCCAATGGATCACACTTTTTCAGCAAACTTTTCTTTTCGTCTATGATGACAACTTTCTCAACCACAAGCACCGAAGAAACTGTTCATGATTTCTTCACGGTTAGTTAATAAAATCTCAAAGGTTGTTTTCCTCCTGTATTAGAGGCTTGTCCGATTTTTTGTCGTCTGTGCTTTGTACATCCACCGTAATGGTGTTCAATTTCTTGAGTTCGACGTTCTCGTTGTTTGAATCAGACGATGAATCTCCTTGTTCTTTATCTATCAGCGGATCCCTGACTTGACTATCCCTTGTTTTAGCGTTCGCCTTGTCCGCAGCCTGCATCTTCAAGACAGCTCCGAAGTCAAATGCAATCGGTGATCCACTTCCCTGTGAAATTGGTGTGGGAACCAATTGTATAGGCAACTTAACTTGGTGCTGTTGAGTTGGGGTTTTTGGTGTCTAAAGAAAAATTAATATAATTCGCTCATGTTAATACTAAAATCACTCTTAAGGCTGAGAATTTGAAAAAATTGTATATTCGTTTTCGACTGTACTCCATGGCGCAGAATGCCTGCACATCAAACTACAATGATAATCAGTGTATTCTGATGCGGAATCAAACAAGTTAAAAACGTTTGAAAAATCCTATATATATTTCTTTTTGCTTCCTCGTCAGCAATGTACTAATAACTTATCATAAGGCCCCTCAATGATTGAACGTGAAATGTGGAATTAAAATATTTGAAAAAATTAAATGGAAACCGCCCCCATTCACTACATGCTCTCCTACTCTTCCTTCTTAAAGTTTTTTCGTGTAGATTGATTGTTGAACGCGAAAGAACTAGGGCAAAAAATGAAAAAAACGCTCATCCAACGTCACTATTTCCTATCAGTTGGTTTAAGGGATGCCTGTATGAAGGCTAATTAGTGAGGGAATAAGGAATTGTTGACTGATTCAAAAGGTATCGCTGATGCAAGGTTATTCAACCCCTTAAGCCTCCCAGACAGATGATTTTAGGTATTTTATATTTGTATGTCACGGAAAAAAGCAACAATCTACTGATTCCTGCAAATAATTCGTTGTATGTTTTGGCGAGAGTAACCAGCTATTGGATGTCCATAACTGTGACTGCATTTTTCCTAAATCATACATTTTCGCCAGGTTGATGGAGCAAATTATTCTTGACTAAATACAAAATACCTTTCCGTCTCTTTCAGTGACTTTGCTTCCGGAACTCGAACCTTCCCTGCCCGCTAAATATCTAATTTACATCTTAATGATTTCTGAATACATGGAGCAAGTTTTAAGCGCGACGTTACGCTTATATTGCAATCGAAGCTGAAAAATGAGCCCCCGGCGCTGTCTATTTTCATGAAAGTTCAAAGCTCTTCTTGTCGTCGCTGAGACTTTTTAGAATAATTATTTGCATGCAAGGTTTTGATTTTATGTTGCTAGTTCATATGTAAAAGCGTTTTCTTTATCGACTTTTTCTCTGGAAAGAAATGACTATATGATATGCCGTGTTCAACACAAATTTGCATTTATCGTGTCTAAGAATATTGTCTATCATAACATCACGCTGAGAGAATAAGTTAAAATGTTATCAGATAAAATAAACAGCATGAATTGGCTTCTCGCGCTGGTCTCTGGAGTACGAACGCAAATGTCTTCTCGTTTCGAAAAAAAATATATTTCTATGAAATGTTTTAAGAGAAATAAACACTGAGACAGTTAAAATGTTCCATGACTTACCATCAGATGATAATGATACGCTTCATACTTGTTTCGTAATGCGGTGTCTCTGGACGCAGGGTCCATATGCATTTCGAAAGGTGATTTCACTGGTTCGTTGAGTGACCGACAAGGGCCCTTGCAAACGCATAAAGCACAACACCACAGTAGTACGAGAAATCCAGCTAAGCCAGCCGCAATGTAAATGGCTAGTGTCCCATCCGCTAAAATCATTTTTCACGTTGAAATGTTCGCGTAATTTCTACGTCTTTCGTCCCTATTGATAATTTAAGAGTTCTGATCGCGAATTTCCATATCCATTAGTTCATCCAAAAGACGATTTGAATTTTCGTAGTTGACAGGAAATCATTGGTCAGATTCCATTGGCCTGGAAGATGGATCCAAGAGAATGATATCGTTTTTAAAAGACACAAATGTTCGTGGCGAGTCGAACGCGCCAGAGCATGGAAAATTCCTGTCTGGCGTCCTTGAAATTTGAAACCTATTTATATCATGTCGCGCTCGATCGGCGGGGAGAACAAGAATCCCGCGAGATCCGCGCACGGGCATTCGAGAGAACGTGCTTCTGTCTTACAAGATTCGTGCAATGGTGAGGAAATATCAATGAATCAATAGAAAATAAGCAAACGATTAAAAAAAAAAAAAAAAACCTCAAATCAGGTATAATAATTTTAATATCTTACAATATAAATCAACCACAAATATAAGTTTATTTCTTTGTTTTCGAGGTTTAATCGCAAAATTCCAATTTTTCTTTTGTGTGTATGTGTTTACTTGTCCTTCAGAGCAACTGAACAAAAATTCGCCTCAAAAAAAATTTAACTTTCGCGACGAACATAGCTAATTCGTTAAAAAAAATTATTTCGCTAAATATTTCCCCATGATCTGCCTATTGTCTTTATGCCCCCGAAAAACGAGAACTCTTTTTCCACGGAGAAATAATCAACAAACACCTTACGGCTAAAAACATTTACAGCTCAGAGAAGAAAATCGCATATTTGTCTCGCAAATAGGACAAAGCAAGTAAATGGAAATTCTGTAAGGATTACAGTACAAGCCATTTATAATTTCGCGTTCGGATGCTCTACTTGTGTTACGGAGATACACTGAGAACTCCCAATGCTTGATCTTAAAGGTCTAAACCAAAGTAAACAAGCTTGTGAGACATTTTTATAATATCCACATCGAAATATATGCAAGCATGCATACATTAGTTAATAACCAATTGGATGGTTGACATCTGTTACGTTCCAAATTAAGCAAGTGTGATTTTCGTCACGTTCTCCAACATCCACAACCGTTTGTATAAGTTTTCAACCGCAGTTTCTCTTTCCAAGAGATGCTCTGCATGTTCTTCTACCTGTTTGATTGTGGTTTGCTAATAATCCTTCCAAGTCGATGTGTCTTTGGCGCATTATCAAAGAACTTCTCATCGCTCTGATGTGCCACCAAAAAATTGTCATTATTGTCGAGCCAACTACAAAACAAATCGCGGCTAGAAGTCGAAATATCTTGGGAGTTTTTTTGCTGTTACAGTCGCTACAGTGTCCTGAGGTTATATGTTGGCGCTGCTGTGCGATTCCCAAGAAAACGAAACAGAGAACAATCAAAACAAATCCGACAAAAATGAATATGCTGTTGCGCATAATTCTTCGTCTTATAGACCTCGGTTCTTCTTGACGATCCATGGCCAAGTCCCATGTTAAAACGGCCAAGATGTAGCTTATAAACGGGGAATAGATGAGTTAGAAAGGCCGCTCATTGCATTGGACCTGTCACACGATTCCCGTAGAGCGTTTGGCGTTGAAATGACGAACGACGACCTATCTTGATAACAAATAAGACACTGGCATGTTACACTTGCGTTACAGTTTCCGTTGTTATGGTGATGCTAAATGGATCTCACAGAAAATTCTCTAAGATATCCATTTCGTTCTTCAAATTTGAGATCAGGATAATACTTTTAAATATCTCTTACAAGACGTTACCTAAAAAAATATATTTAGTCATCGTCAGTATTATGTTCACTTTGTTCACAAATCGTATGGTCGTGTAAGCTTACTTTCAGTCACGCAAAAGTGAGAGCTTGGTAGCCGCTCCTACATATTAGGACGTTCTTCGTCTGTCAACATGGTCGCTCTTGAATTAGCGACGGCGATTGATATTTCTGCGCTTTTGTTTTTCCTGTTTGTGGTATTCTGGATCATAACTATCGTCTGCACAAGACAACCGCTCAATGACATTAAAACAACACTGGAACGACAGCCAAACAGAGTGCTAAAGAACGATTACACCGGACATCATTTGCCGCAAGAGAAGAATCCTATTAAACTGTTATGATTTGGTCAGGATATTTAACAGTTATGACCCACCAAATGTTGACTGGATGGAATTTCTATGGTAAAGACGGGGTAGGAAATATGCTGGAAGCGGCTAAGTTTCTTTGGACAGTGGACTACAGCTTTGCATGGACTGTGCCCACTGCCCACTACCAGCCACTACGTAGTTTACAAAATTGAATAATAGATTCTTCACCGAACGGTTCAGATGCTTGAGTGGATACGGATAATTTCTCGAAGAGAATAGCGTATTTCTTTTCCGTCGTTCCCAGGTGGAATTTTTAACTCATGGAAAGGCCAGTAGGAGAAGTTTCGAAGTGGTTACAGGGTAGGATTCACCAAACTTGCGTTAATTATTTGACTCACGCTATCGTCTTTATAACGTGACCAGCGAGGGTGACCTCAGAAAACTCTCAAATAATGTTGCTATAGGTAGTTATGGGTATTGCTAACCAACACAACTGCATTCAGCTATTCATATGATTTATTTGGCTGTTAATATGGTACAAACATAGAAAAACTTAGTTACAGTGTGTTGTTCGTCACCTTATATATCACCTGCAGTACTCACATGTATCTTTAGTTGATGTGGTTTATAAGATACTCAAATGTCAACAAATTTTAGACAATTCTCTTGCAGGAATGCGTATTGTAGAAAAATTAACAAGTGAGTAGAAATTACATTAACTCTAGAAAAAAAATACCTCTTTAGCTAGGATGTAATCAGTATATTTAAACCTTGTAGTTGAGAGTTTTATTTCGATCAAACTAAAACAACAAGTGAGGGGGCTGTAATTTTGCTTCACTTTAACTTTATGCCAACTTCTTTCTGTTAGTAGCCAAGACCTCCAACGACATTTGCCTGGCAGCTTTTGTCAGTTAGGAAAATGTTAAATTAGTTTTACCATCTTGATAAAAACACCCTTAGAAAAAAGTATACAGGACCAAAAGGCCTGCCTTTTAAATGTCGGACAGCAAAGGATTCTTTCTTCCTCCTAAGAATAAAGTAAAAGAACGGGAATAATTAGGTTTTGTGTGTAGCCTTAGTGATGGACAATGCATTCAAAGAAACAAAACAAATAGAGTGTAAGACAAAAGAAAATTGAAAAATAATTTTTATGTCAGTTTTAAAACTGGATCCAAGCGAACTGGTTGTGTTGTCTATGGGATGACACCTGCATGGAAATGGCTTTACATCGACCAATTTCCTACGAGTTTTCATATTTTGGCCATCAACGACTTTTTCGTAATAAGGAAAAAAAACGAAGAAACTGAACTATCATTTTGCTCAGTTACCTTTTTTGCCACGGCGCAGATTCCCGCAGATCATTTTGTTAGTTTCTGGGTCGAAATATTTTCTTAAAGTTGATGGACATTTTCGGACGCAAATTGTGCGATCGCGTAGTTTTAAAAATTGCAATTCTTTAAAGCACTTCTCACAAACTCCTTCTTCTGTACATTGCTCGCAGCCTCTTCCACACTCTAAAGGATGAAAAAAGAGAACACGCTTAAATGGATGTGCATATTTGAAGAAACTAACAGTCAGCTGAGTTTACGCAGAGGTTCTGGCATTCCTTCGCAGTGCTGTCGAATACCAGTAGTGCTGATAAGCTACATGAACTTACCCAGAAGATATTTTTATTGATTTACAAATCTGACAAGTACAGTAGAACCATCAAAAGTATATAATATTCTCTTGATCTCTTCACTCAAATCGACAATCTGAAACAATCACTTACTACCGTTCTGTCTGTTTGGTTTTCCTCTCTTATGCTGGAATTCGCATGTTGGAGGTGACGCGCCCTTCTCCAGCTTGTAAAATAGCGGACATCTGCGAACACATCTTGTGATGTTACTGCCTGGTGGTGTAAAAAGCTTCTGGTCTCCTTCACATTCGGAGCAAAGGCCAGGGGAGGTACAGTTAGCGCATCCTCGTCCACAACCTACGGAGTCCAAAGAAAGTACACCTCACTCGTCTGCCTGGGTTTGCCATTTGCAATCCATTCTGATCTAATCCATTTTTCTTTTGGCTCTTTATTGCATTTTTCCTTTACCTCAAAACCAATACTTTGGATTCAACAAGTAGATTAGCACGGCGCAAAAAAGTCATTTAACAAGCTAGGTGGCCAATATTTGCTATATTTCTCTAGTCGAGTACAAATAGCGATTCTTTACTTACATCGAAGACTTTGGCGCGAACGGTCAAAAATTTAGGTCCATAGGTAAAACCTGCAGCTTTTGTTTCTTGGCTTACGCCACAGAGCATGCGTGAACCCTGTTCAGGTCATATAGGGTAAAAAAAGCTTGCGAGGATCGCTCTAGACCATGAACTCATTTGAAACTATATGACATACTTACCGGACTCTGTACATTCTTTCACGAAAACGTCCGGCCAATTTCTTTTCATTCGAGGACCGCAAGGAACACAGACTGTTCTTTTTAAAAGTCTCGTTTGAACTTTTAAGAATCCAGGGTCGCACATTTGGCAGTTACCATTATCACAAACTGAACAGTTTCTGGAACAATCTGAGTAAATAAGAACATATAATGCAAAATATTAAATCAACGTATTCCCTGGATGTACATTAAAGTTATCAACATATCAAAGTGAATTATCGGCTCAGACACGTGTAGAAAAGTGCAGATAAGTGTTTGGGACGTGCGCGTCTGCTCAAGGCGTTTTTTGGGGAAATATATATTTAATCATATGGATGTATGTTGAGATAAAGTATATCGTTGCAAGTATACCGTTACAGTAACGGGTCTTTCAAAAAAACTATCTGTCGAGTAATAAATGTAGAATGGTCAGATTTTGGCTATTAACGACCGATTTTTAAACATACCGTTGATGCATTGTTGGAGGAATGAAGCAGGATCCTTCATTTTAAGACGTCGGCCACACGGTATGCACCCTGTTCTATTGTTGCGAAACGTTTTAAGAGCAAAACCGTCGTCGCACTCAAGACATATCCCCTCTTCACAGTCTGAACAGTTCCTGGGGCATGTTAATTCTACAAAATATAAACAAGAGTGAGGAAAATCAACCTCGGTTCGTCATTCGTAATCCATTCTGATCTAATCCATCTTTGTTTTGGCTCTTTTTTGCATTTTTCCTTTGCTTCAAAACCAATACTTTGAATTCAACAGGAAGATTAGCACGGTGCAAAAAAATCATTTCAAAAAAGCAATCGTGTGCTTTTGTGTTCTTATTAGCTTCTCGTAGTTTCAACAGCTTACACCAAGCTAGGTGGCAAAGTCTACTATATTTATCTAGTCAAGTAAAAATAGCGATCCTTCACTTACATCGAAGACTTTGGCACGAACGGTAAAAAATCTAGGCCCACAGTTAAAACCTTGTTTCGAGGAATACACCACAGAACATACGTGAACCCTGCTCAGGTTATATGGGGTGAAAAAAAAGGGTTGCGAAGATCGCTCTAGACTATGACCTCATCTGAAACTAAGTGATCTACTTACCGGACTCTTTACATTCCCTCACGAAAACGTCCGGCCAATTTCTTTTCATTCGAGGACCGCAAGGAACACAAACCGTTCTTTTTAAAAGTCTCGTTTGAACTTTGAAGAATCCAGGGTCGCACATTTGGCAGCTACCATTATCACAAGCTGAACAGTTTCTGGAACAATCTGAGTAAATAAGAACATATAATGCAAAATATTAAAGCAACGTATTCCCGGGATGTACTATAAAGTGATCGATATATCAAGGTGAATTATCGGCACAGACAAGTGTAGAAAAGTGCAAATAAGTGTTTGGGACGTGCGCGTCTGCTCAAGGCGTTTTTTGAGGAAAGATATATGTAATCATATAGGATGTATGTTGAGGTAAAGTATATCGTTACAAGTATACCGTTACAGTAACGGATCTTTCAAAGAAACTACCTGTCGAGTAATAAATGTAGAATGGTCAGATTTGGCTATTAACGACCCATTTTTAAACCTACCGTTGACGCATTGTTGGAGGAATGAAGCAGGATCCTTCATTTTAAGACGTCGGCCACACGGTATACACCCTGTTCTGTTGTTGCGAAACGTTTTAAGAGCAAAACCGTCGTCGCATTCTAGACATATCCCCTCTTCACAGTCTGAACAGTTCCTGGGGCATGTTAATTCTACAAAATACAAATAAGAGTGAGGAAAATCAACTTCGATTGAGGAAGGATTTCTGTGATTGAAATTACGTAACATGCAATAAAACAATACATTTTTAGTTCGATTTCAAACTAACCTTTCATACCCGGCTTTATCCCATTCTTCCGTCTTGATCCCTCTTTTCCACGCTTTTTGGCATCAACTGTAACTAAAAGGAGCACAACCAACAGCAAGAAAGCCACCAAAACGCCCTTCATAATGATATTCTCGCTGAAGTTATATCCAAGAGTGCGAGGAGATCTAATATGCTTCAGCACGAAATAGAACCCCTTTTATTTCATGTTACTTGAGCTCGTTTATACGCGAATTATCCAGAAACAATAGAATTCGCACGTGTCAACCGGCTCTTCACGTCCGCAAAACAGCAGGTTATCTCCTTTTGTTACGTGCCTTTCGCGAAATTTTCTTTAGTGATGTCATAAAAGATTTGAACGCCCTCGTAAATGCTCACACGTTTTCACAACATTATTTCCGTCATAAAAAAACCTCGCAGGATATAATTTAATTAGTGAAGATATCTGATCTATTTTGTCACGTCTCCAATCATTTCCTAAATTTGTAGAAATGATTCTTCTGAGAATTTCATCAGACAGACGACTACAACCCCAAAAACGTGCACGAAATACAGCACCTAAATTGATTGAAACTTTGTAACTGGTCAAGCAGCGATTACAGGCCCATTCATTGATGGCGAGATTGTTGTATACTGTTAAAAATGATTCCACATGGTAGAAGGTTAATTTTAATAATCTTCGTTGAATTCGAGTTGACGATGCCCTTTTCACAGATATGGGAAAGGTACGTTGGCTGCTACCACAGCTGGTTGTTCATATCCGAGGAGATCCTAAACACGCGTACTGATTGTATCTTTCACGAAAAGATGAAGGTACATGGAAAGACAGGGAAAATGTCTCCTCAATACACCTTCTTTCCCAGCTGGCCAACTTTGTCGTTGGACTCGTTAGAAAAATCAAAGGTAAATGTTGCGAGGGAGAACAATGTTATGGCAATTAATAGGTTTCTTTTTGGACGGACTGAAGGTGATTTTCAACGAGGTAGAACATAGTTAAGTAATTCCTGGAAGAAATAAATATGTCTTGTTACCTTCTGTATCTTATTACCCTGGGCCCAGTTTTATAAAGGTCGGATAAGGTTATCCAAAGTATAAATCGCTATCCAGCTGATAAATGATGGTAAAACATACCACACTATCCACCAGGTAGAGATTTATCCAGCAGATAGCGTTACCCAACCTTCGAACAGCCGGGGCCTGATCTATACATTTTCTAAGGAGAATTAGTCAAGAGTTTTTTCAGTTGGTGATCACTTCCTTTTTTCTCCTGACCTTAGTATTTGACTCAGGGGTTGATATTGTAAGGAGAAATTAGAGGCTGATCGCTCATAGGGTTCACTAAAAGGGCCACAAGAATAAAAAGTGAAAGAAACAATAACAAAAGGATTTGACGGTTGAGAGTAGAGTATACCCCACAACTTCGATTCAGAAGTTTCCTCTGATTGACTATCACTGATCGTCGTACAAATTCAGTAATTCTTACACCTTTTTTTCCATTTTAGTGCTTGTTTGCTTTCAGCTAAAATGAGAGTGGACACAAATATGGAAGGTAAATTTTGTCCTGGTCCAAAACGCGTCCCTTTCCCTATTTAGTGTCTCTCAGTGAGTCCCTAAAGTAGATAAGGGTCTTCGCAGAAATGAATTATAATGGTAACTGTGTCCCACACCACATAAACTGCCCTTGAAGTAAAAAATAAAATTTCCTCTTTGCTTCTTCTTATATCTCTACAAACACAAGTAAGTGAGTTCAACCGTTCAAAAGTGCGTTCTTGTAGACTCGTTTTAAGTGTTAGGATGTTATAGATTTCAACACGGGTGAATTTACGAGTCCTCCCAAAATTTGCGAAAGAGAAAACGAACAAACTGTGGAAAATTTATAAAAAGCTTTATTAAAAAGCACATAATACTTGAGACAGCCCCGAACTATATTCATACTCTGTACTCTGTAAATAGACTCTGTATATCATCGTCAGTTCTATATTCATACTTAAACGAGATGCGTAAGGCACTCAAGCATAAAATTCTACAAAGTTTCAGAGAAAAAAAACTGTAAAAGGCTATATTGAACAAATTGTTCCAACTTTTGTTCTCAAACGCCTGAATGCAACCCTCTACACAGTGTAAAATATAAATGTAAGATTTGATCAATGATTACATGTTTGAAAAGGTAATAGAAGGTAGCGTGTGGACAGGATGTCGTCAAGATGAAATGAGAAATAATAGTGTGGTAACTGAATAGCACACACACTTGGTGGGTTTTGATATATTTGCCGATTTTTTTGGACTATCCTTGTGGAATATAAAAGATGCCCCACCACTATAGTCTAATTATACACTACAGAAGGAGTTGAATTAAAAGAGAAAGGGTTTTCAGTGATCGAGTGTTTGAAAATACGCAGTTTTCTTATCCTCAAATGATAGCCTGTCCACACTAGCAGTACTCGGTTACGCTGAGTTTACACTTGGTCAGTTGAGTAATTACGGTTATTTTTTGACGTTAGCTTGTATATTAGTGCGGCTCAGCTGTGGGCTGTGTTGGGTTCGGTGGCGTCTTTCGGTTTGGTTTTCCTTTGCCTCCTGTTTAACAGACAAGAAAATACCACTCAGTGTTTGCTTTGAGCCCAGGACTCGTAGTGTTACATTTTGAGAACAAAGGACATGAAATTATAAACAGATGATCAATGATTATTGTCATTTACAATTTCATTGTGTGTTATGTGTGAAAACAATAGAAACAAAATTGAGTTTAAAACCTGTTGAAAACTTCGAATTATAAGCAACTTTCTGATCGGTAAAGAATGCTGAAATTCCTCAGTTTCAAGAACTACCTTTTATTCTGAATATTTTAGTGTTCAACCGACCAAATAATTAGGCGTGCACTCGAACTCAACGAAATGTTCGCGATCGCTCAGAAAATATTTACGTCAAATCCAGGAGAAGTGGAATACAAAGAGTGATTTAATCTAAAAAAAAATTGATAAGGAGCGAAAAAGTTACCGATGAAAGAGCTAAAAAGGTTGAGAAATCCTGCCTTGAGCAGGTGTTCTGTTCAACGTTCTTATAAGTTAGTGCAGTCAACTTGCCTTTCCCGTTCTTTTTTCGTTTCTTTCCTTTACGTTTTCCCTCACAGGCTTGCGCTTTATTGTTGGGGTCTGCTCGTGAACAAGCTTTCACGCAGCGTCTTGATTTGCCGTCGAAAACCAGGCCCTCGTTGCACTCGGAACATACTCCTGAAACGCAAGTCTTACAGCCATGTCCACAATCTGTAAATAAATAATAAAAGTAAAGATGGAAGAGATCGAACAAAATGTCATTCAATTATGCGTTACATTGCTACTCTTCGTGGAAAGGAAGAGTATGGCCAGTTTCTTAAATCCATGAATAACCACGGAAGAGTAGGCGCTAAAGGAAATTTCGAAACACTGAAGGTAAAAGGTCAGAATGTGACATGAACTGATGCTAAAAGACAGAGATAACTTACATCGTGAAGGACTACATTTCGTTGAGCACAAGTTTTCAATAAGAACAGCGATCTTAAACTTACCTTTTATCTTTTTGCACATATTCTTGTCTCGGTGCAGTTCAAACCCGTTTGCACATTTTGTACACGTTCCATTTGTGCATGTTTGACATTTTTTCCCACAACTTCCTGAAAAGATTAAAAAATAGCGTATATCGAAGATTTCAGGAGTTAGATAAATCTTTCTTTCATACCATATCAGAGCTATGCAGAGCTCTCATGGCCCAAACAGAGTATAACCACAGGATCAAGCGCACAATTGTACAACGGGGAATTACCTGAGTCACACTGTGATTTGTCAATCCTTTTACCGTTTCTCCCAGTAGCACAGGGAATACAAGCTGTTTTATTCTTACGTCCAGTAACTAAAGCGAAACTCCTTTCGCAAACAAGGCACACTCCATTGTTGCAACTGGAGCACTTTTTCGGACAGCTCAGCGAAGGATCTGACGTAGGTACTAAAATTTGGGAAATACGAATCAATATACACATCTCTGACTTTTTTCCATGAAAGTTAGAGGACGCTTGGGAGAGGTTGGAATGAGAGCAGCCTCTTTTTGTTGCTCTCTTAGTCCGCTAAAAAGGAAACAAAGGGCAGAGCGATAAATGGAGGCGCGAAAAACTGCGTGAAAACCGAGTTAGGGTCGTTAGAGTGGTCTTCTTTGCATTCCTTCTTTGGGGAGTTGCGCATAAGGCCACTGCAAAGGAGAATCTCTAGTTTATCCCTTAGTAAGACCACCGAAATCCTTCTATTGGTCAGCGGTGTAATGACACTAACTTCCAGTAAAAACAATGGGGCATCTCCACCCAGAAACGATGATAGCCACAGGCGGCCCCAAGCTCGAGCTGTGAGATGATCATCTTGCGCAATAGCAGTCATGGCGGAATTATAAGAGTTTGTATGGGAATATTTAATCGCTTTAAGGAATTAAAATAAATAAATAAGCGAAGAGATTAGAAAAGCCCTTTTCTCATGTACGTGGAAAACCTCGAAATGGACAACTCGCTAAAATGGTTTTTTTTTTAATCAAAGTAAGCGGTCAGATAATAGGTGATACGCTGTGCAAGTATACTTTTTAATTCCTTAAAGCGGTCGAAAACATTCCCATACAAATTATACAGAAATATAATTCCGCCATGACTGTTATTGCGCAAGATGATCATCTCACAGCTGGAGCTTGGGCTGCCTGTGATATAACAAGCTCTTGTGGCTGCATAAGCCAAAGCCTCCTTTGCTTTTCCTCGTTGGCATTCCGTACGAGTCCAAAAGGCGCCACTTGGTGGGGACGATTTTCTTTCGATTCTTCAATACCTCAAAATTATTACCATTATTAATATTATTATCAACTTTGACAGCACAAAGCCGCTGACCAACTGAAACAACCTCGCTCACCTGGAGGGCATTTGGACATATCTGGATTCAAAGCAGTCTTTTTTCCTCGTTTGTTGCAAGGAACACATACTGTTTTGGATCGTTTCGTGAAGGTGACTTTGGCGAATCCATCATCGCACTCGAGGCAGGTTCCTTCGCGGTTGCAACTGATGCAGTTTTTGACACATGCTAGTTGAGTATGAGATGTCACAAACAGACCACAAATTAGAAGACAAAACCAATGATTGAGGTGCAACTATGAAGAATCAACTAGTAAAAGATCTAATTTGAACAATGAAACCTATATATGACACGGACCACAACACCAAATGAATAGAAAAAAGCCCCATTGTCTGACTCTTTGCAGTGTCGCTGGTTAAGTTATGCAATACAGTCATAATGAAGAGTTAATCAGCGCATCATGTGATACATTTGTTGACCATCCGTAGTCCCTGCCTTTGACTGAAAGACTTAGAAAATTTGCGAGGTGGGCAAATGTAAATTGCTTAAGAAACTTCAAGCGCAACGCAACTTAAAGAAACGGAGAAATCCATAGAAGAACATCGGATTTCAAGGTTAACTAGACGTAAAAACACCAAGATTAACCATGGCGCCGGTAAAGTTTACCAAGAGGGTCTTAACTGCGCATCGAGCTGAGTAGTTCGGTTCACAAGGTCAAAACGCTCATTTTATTCTGTAATCTAATTTTGCTTCTCTCTCTCCCCCTCACTCCCTCTCTCTCTCAGCTTTTGTTCCATGAGGTTTCGCTTTGTTCAAGGGAGAAAATAATTTCCTATTCTTTTCGCTCTCTGCGTGGCTAAACGCCTGAGCTAACCGCAAATCCGAAACCCTTCATGTATCGGGTGTTATTTCTAATTTCAGTACAAGATTTGGAGGCTAGCCATTGCAGCTTTGGTCGGGAAAATGATCAACAAAGCATAGAACGGTCAAAATCCAAAATCCGCGTGTATAATGTACATACGGTAAGATCTTTAGAACCCCACATCCGAAATTATTCCTTAAGCACCAACGCAATTGCTGCTGAATTTAGCTTTGGCTCTCAGTAATAACCTATAGACAAAACACTCAGGATAAAATTTACCAAACTTTATATTGACAGAGGTTGAGCGTGTTTCTTCCTCTCAAATTGGTACAATAAGCTTTTATGCGTCATTTAAATTTTCGATGAATCGCACTCACCTTTTTTGTCTGGCCGAGACAAACTTCCTTTACCTTTTCCTCCCCGCTTACGACTTTTCCTACCCTCAGCTGAAGCAAGCAGGACGATGGCGATGCCTAACAGAACCAAAAACACCTTCCTCATGATGAAAGCCTCTAAACGCACCAAACTGGTAATGATTCTGGCGTGTCTACGGAATTTCACCGCCTCGACCTGCCAAACCTTAGACAAACCGGCTTTGTTCTAGAGAACAATACAAGAGGAAAGCTGGTGTCATATCTGTCATGGTTATTATCAGTCATACATTAAGCTGAAGGTCAAAGTTTTGCATACCCATTAGTTCCTCAAAAGACACGATTTGACAGATTTTTCCTATTGAGTGAATAATGATTTTCAGATTTTAAAGGTTGTCGGACCCTTTTCATGTTTTGGCATAAAATAAGTGCAAAGAGACTTTCGTAACATCTCAGAAATCATCCCAAACTAGACTGATTAACTGTTTGATTTGTTGCGATTTCCGGACTCAACTAAAACTACCTTCGGAATTGTGAAATCTCACGGTAGCTTATTGAAATTGAAGCTGTGAGGACACAAGCGAAGGAAAACGAACAACCGTATTTATTCTTGTCCTTCATTTCTTTCCCTTATCCATATGATAAATCGAACGCATTTTATTATTTGCGTGGGTGTTGTTCAGCTAACGACTCATCTGTCGGCTTTTTTTATCTTCGACGCAATCTCCAATAATTACTCATTATCTCTGATTTGGCGATCATCCCGAAGTGATCACATGCCCAGTACGTCATTATTGTGCGACGTTTTCAGTCTGTTCACAAATACCAAACGCCTGGCTGCCTATATTTTCATGGTGAATCGTTGATTACACATAACTGGAAAGAAGTTGTAAAACTCGCAAAGTCCGTCTCTTATGTATACGAAGTGTCGTATGAAAACGAGGGAAGAATATAAAGCAACAAGATGAAAACAAAACTGACAGTGTCAACAGGGGTTGACGTATTTGATGTGGAAAAGGACCGCATGAACCTCTCAAGCAGAGATTACAATCTCCGATCCTCTATATCAATTCAGTAATGAAAAGATTTTTTGAGCTATTTGAGAAGAGACATTCATTTTCCATCCACAAGGTGGCTCAGTACATTCTTGATGAAATGAAAATCGATTAGCAGTTGTTTTTAGAACAAACATGACGGTTTTAGACATAGAGTATTTCCTTTCCACATACTTCTCTAGTATCAAATTGCCAGACTATCAAATTGTCTGCTCCCACTCCTTTTATTTTTTTAGACAAACGAGAAAGATAAAAATATTTTTAGACTTTGGTCGTATGATTTGGAGTGAGGACTCGCTTCAAGAAGGTTCTGTTTATGTCACTCTGGGAGGCTTATAGAATCAAGGTCACAACGTGTCGTGAAAACTTTGTTTGACAATTCACTTTGTAAATGTTAGTAAACACGCACCGCACAGTTATAGGGGCTCTGGTTTTTACGGTTAACTGCACAGGCGGCCCACGCTCCAGCTGTGAGATGGTCGTTTTGCGAAATAAGAGTCATGGCGAAATTATAGGAGTTTGTATGGGAATATTTACGACCGCTTTTAGGAATAAAAGAATACAGTCAAATACACTAACGTAACTATGTTGAAAAGAACCCATTTTTGCGAGTTATCCATTGGTAGGTTCCTCTTATGTAGTAAACCTAGAAATGGATAACTCGCTAAAGCTTTTTTCAAAATAGTAATTTTAAATACTGTGTTTCCAAAATCTTCTCAATACAAACAAAACTAAGTATACAAATTGAAAAAAAAAAACAACAACAAAATAGCTTACACGTTAGCAGTAGAGGTCTTCACGGAGTAAATTAATATGAGATAATCCCCATCGAATAAGAGCAAATGTAAGGTCAAGCGTTATTGGTTGGTTCAGGTGTAGTGGTCGGTACTCAGCTCGGAGGAGGTGGATTCCGGGGTGCTGAATGTTTCGAAGGTAGTCGACGAGTCAGAATTGGTGGTAGGAACTTTAGTTGTTAGTTGCTAAGCGCTATTGAATAGCAATAGAAATAGCACTATATAAATACTGTATTATTATTATTATTATTATTATTATTATTATTATTAATCCTAAAAAGGTAGTTCAGGCGTGATGGACGGTCCGGGATCAGTTGAACAGCTGAATTCGGTCGGGGGTACTATGGTTTCTGTCAGCTCTGGCTCGGAAGGCGGCTCAGTGGTGGGCTCGGTTGTTACAGTCACAACTGATATGTATTAAACATGTTAAAAGTAACCAAAGGCCAGTACTGAGAGAGTTAAGGTCGTTGTCAATAATTGGGTCTCCCTGACCAAATGAGACTTACCCAGATGGCTGAAAAGTTCTGACTGATATAATGAAATGGGTAAGTTCTGTAACAAGGTAAGAGTATAACAGGGTAATTTGGTAATTTCAACTGAGTTAATAACGTAAATTGGCCAACGTAAAAAGAGCAAATGGTGAAGGGCTAACGCTCCAAACGCCAGCTTTGTAACTCTTGTAATTACAAGAGTTATAAAGCTGACGTTTCGCTGACGTTTGTCTTTTGGCCAATTTACGTTATCAACTCGATTGATAATACCAAATTACCCTGATATAATAAAGCTCTAGGAGAATGTATATCATTTAGACGCCTTTAGCCCCTAATGATAGGGGCTTGATTTCACCTCTCGAATGTTTCGTTCTTGGTCTCCTTGCCAAGTCACCAAATGACAGAACCGCTGTGATACCCAATAGAGGTAAGAGGCACTTTGGGGTGATTTGCATTTTGTACTCCCTTCAAGCAACCATAAGTTGTTGGGTCCCTTCTCCTAACTAAACTTAAGTCAACTAAGTTCCATTAAAGGCGACATTCTACCCTTAAATAACAATAATTATAAAAATAATGATAATAATACCGATGATGATAATGTTAATATATTAACAATAATATGCTTTAGTATATACCACACAGGTGAATAATACTTTTTACGCGCACTGATTGGCTAGTTCGGAAGCGATGAATCCATTTGGAAGGCTCCCCTCAGGTTTGTAACCCTTTGGACACTTCTTTACACAGCGATCAATCACCGTAAGCTAAAAAGCGAATATCCATTTTTACACACAGCGCAGGAAAAATCTGTTTCGGCATTTATTGCAATTTGATATGCACCCTGAAAATTGAACGCAATGATTCTATATGATTAATTCTTATCTCAACGCGGTGACCTTTTTCCGAAGATCAGAGGATCGTTAAGGATTCGGAATCTAACAGCACTTACTGATTGTTTCATCGAGTAATAAATAAGCTACTGGAAGTTATTTCTGAGGGCGACAAGATAAGGAACATTGAAAAACGTCCAGCCGAGGGACATTATAAAAAAAAAAATTTTAAAAAATTGGGTTCATGCGGTAAAGAAATCAAATAATCCAAAAAGGATAAAGGTAAAAAAGCTCCACTTCCAACATCAGTTTTTTGTATCCACCTGCGGGGTTCATCTCTTTTTTATATCCATTTGGGCAGTTTGAAAGACAGCGACCTTTCCCCAGACTAGCAAAGCCTCGGAACACAGAATAACCATTTCGCATACGGAGCAAGATAATTTGTTTTGGCACGTCTTGCAATTTAGGGAGCACGCTTAAAAGAGGGAAAAGCAGTTATGAGGTGGATTATTTTGTGAATAAATACAAATTGGTAGCTACATATACACTCGGGACGTTGAGTACGCCTTGTTTGACAAAGAAATAGATTTAATGTAAGTGTGAAAGTGAATAAAAATATCAATTGAGGGATTGTTAATTGATCCAATACCAAATTCCCCGAACTGACATCATAGGAATTGCAAAGCATGCAGTAAGGAGAATTACTAATAAGACCCTGGGAGTCAAAGGGTTAAGAAAAGTAACAGCAAACCGAAACTTTCCGTAACTATCTGATTTTAGCTGGAATTGAAACACGCGTAGGTTTGAAAGCTTACCTTTCACGCACTGGTTCCCTTCTTCGCGTTATGCTATTTTTTTGCATCCTCTAGGGCAATTTTGGACGCAGCGCGACATGTTAAATCTTTTTAACGGTGCATATCCATTGTCACATGCACAACAAGAAAATCTGTTTGACCATTTCTCGCAGTTTTGGGGGCAATCTGGGAAAAAAAAAAGAAAAAATCAATCGAGGTCTATAGCCTTTTATAACTATGATATAACTATTTCTATAGCAATGATGTACATTTCAATATCGCTAGGACCTGGGACCACGAGATAGGACACTTGATGGAATGAATGAGCCACACAAAAAAATTAAGCGACTTCATGACGAACAGTCAACGAAAGAAATTGTGGGACGTTTTATGACGCAGTCACTAGGCTTATCGCTTAAAGGTGCATTTGAATAGATGTTCAATCCTGCTTGTTTCCAGTTACATTATAGCTTGTGTTGATCATTTTCAGTGGTTATTTCAGGTTAATCTCGTTGTTCTACGCATGTTTCTTTGACGTTCCGAAGACCAGGGGGACATTGCCTTCAGCAGGCGTATGTGCCCTGACAAGACCACGGTCACGTGAATCTGATCAGTACGAATTTCTTGCACTTCGTTGGGAAGCATGTTGAGGCTAAAATAAAGTTGATAAAAAGGAATTCATCAGTCATTTCCCGTAATCTATTGCAAATGACCTGCAGCGAGCTCAACCGCGATCTCTACTCCTGCTCAAATTGGTAGGAAGAGGAGAAGCCCCGGAAAAGAGTTTTTAATAAGCTCTCGTCCCTGAAAAATTTATCCATATTTTTGCTTTCCTCGACAATCTTTTCTATTTCTCCATCTTCACATTTTTATTCCTTACTGCTTTACCCTGTATCTATAGAACTGCAATAGGTAACGAGTGATATTATGTAGAAAACCAAGAGATTAAACTAACACAATACCTTGGACAGATGTTTCTACTTAGATGCCCGCGTCTGGTGAACACAAATAAACCAAAGAGCTCAAATATCAATTGTCTCGTAATTCTGTAGGGAATGACCCTATTAAAACTAAAATTCATACGTTTGCAGATTGAGCAACATCACATGCCCAACGCGTGCTGATAGACACTGTGGAAATCATGAGCATCAGGAAGATGTCGCGATAAAGACGGATTTCCGCTCATTTAGAGCTGCGTCAGTGATTTGACTTATCGCACTTTTTCACAATTCCTTCCCCAGTCCTATCATCGTCCTTTCCACCTACGGGATCGCACGATTTCCAGAGAAATTTATAAGATACACCCACTCTAGCCTTTTCTGTCTCTGTTCGAACTCATAATCACCACACAAACTAGTATGGTAAACATCTTCGCCATCCTCCCTCAAAGAGAAAAACACGCAAGTTTGGCATCACCTGAGAGAGGGGAGGGAGGGGGACTAAGATTATTGTAGCGGTACTGTACTCTGTTCTTCAACATGCATGGTCGCACGTTATCTTATAGCCTACGTGTAGCCGTATCCTGCCCCCTATGGTGAAACGGAAGTGAGGAAACATAGACGTTTCCTCGCCTCCGTTTTACCATGAGAATTGGGGGGAGGGTACGGCTACACGAAGGCTAGTTACCTTTAAGACTGAAGGCTGCCTCAAAGACGAGCTTATATAGTGTTCTTTGTTTATCTGGTGTTATCTTGCCTATCTTTTTACTTATTCATTTGAAGTGTGGACTTTCGCCAACTAATTAACAGGAAGATGATTGACTGAAATTGTAAGTATTCGACCAACGTCATGAATCACAGAGTGATTCCGGCTTTTCTTCGAGTGCCCTTTCTTCGCTGGTGTATTTTGCTTTGAATAAATTTTTAGTCCGGAGAGGGGAAACGAATAGATAAAGTACTAGGTGCTTGTGTAAGTCTCAGCGACTGAACAAATTACTCTCTAACGTGCGAGCAAACGCTCTTATTTTCTTTGTCCCACATGTATATTTCCTGTAGAACAAAGGTCAAATAGACACTGCGTGCACGTAAAAGCCAGTTATTTTCCTTAAACCAAATCTTCTCCGTTGCGTTTCTCACCGATAAATTGTTTCCCCGTTGTGTTGGAGTACTAAGATCAGTTTTATCGTAACTGCTTAAAATAATTTAGTGGTTGAGAGCAGATAACGCTCTCGCCTGTCTTACCTCTTTGCTCATTACGTTTTTAAGAGTATTATTAATTTGTTTCAAGCAGCTGTTAAGGAAGTTAGAATTATTGGTGCTCTATTGTGCAAGCGAAGTGCAAGGAATCTGATCGATTGCTGATGTACTCGTGTCACGAAGCAAATAGACATTGAATCCAGTTCATTCCTTTTGAAGATTGTGTTGTTATAATAGTGCACAGAAAAGGAACGGGGGCTGGTAACTTGGCTTGTTACCTAATGGTTTTTCGTTCAATACAACCTTTGGCCTCTTCCGTGTTCTTTGGATCCTAAAAATGACTTCATCAACAACAACAATAGGTATCAAGAATGACAGGAAAATCTTCATGGTGCAATCTGTGATGAGTTCTCCTTGTTTCAGCCGGGTGCAGCACTATGAAAACCTGCTCGACAGGCCACCACGTATTTCATGTGAAGAGAATACAGTACTCGATACGTGAGTTCAAAATTCGATACTTTAGCTGAATATCCAGTTTAGCATTTTATCGCATGATCATACCCACTCTCACTTAATCCAAGTGCAGTTGACCTTGTAAACTTGCTTGCTTTCGCTCCACGCTCCCTCTTACACATAAAAAGATTAACGGGCTATCCAAAACAACAGGAAAAACAGATTATTGCACAGAATATCATTTATTGAGTGCATTGCATTAAATTTAAAACACGTGTGTCATATGGCTTTTGGCTTACTGGCTTTCTTTTTTCTGAATAAGATCATTGCCATTCCATTTGTAATACATGTCGTGAAGCAGAAAGGAACGACGACAGCTGCTTACTTTTGCACTTAAATTTCCATAAATTTGTCCGCAGAAATGGATTTATTATCTTCCATGTTTGCAGCAGACGGTGGCTTCAAACCAAAGCCAACGCGTTTGTCGTTTCTCTTGCATTGGCGGATTTCTTTGTTGGGCTGAGTGTTGTTCCCTCGACATTCGTGTGAAAGACGGTAAATGACTTTCATCTGCTTGAACAAGGAACAATTTTTAAGGCGTTCGTTCCTTTACTCTTCTTCTGTGAACTTGTGCAACGTACTCCTGAATCGCTACATGGCTGTCGCGAAACCGTTTAATACTTGACTGTGATGAAAAGATGCCGCGTCGTTCAAATGATTTGTCTCTCTCGTGTCTTACCCGTCGTTTTTGTTGTGGCAGTAACAACGGTATGGTTTATTTATAATTTGTCACTTACCTGTGTCATTTTCTTTTCACAAACTGTTATTTTATTTAAGCTTTACCCATGTTTTCTCTTAACCTTCTGCTATATATCGATGTTAGGTGTTTTTTATAAACATAACCAAGCTGCCCCAAAATTAGTAAATCAACTACACTTTAACCATCGTTGTTCCGTTAAGATACCAGAAAAAGTCTGCTTTAAAGTTAATGACAACTGTTATATAGGAGTGTTTCTCCCGTGTTTCGGATTTTCTTTACGATGTAACCAAGGTTTGATTGTTGAAAATGAGGCACTTCTTTCTGTTCTTCCGTATAAACAAAATGGTTTCGTTTTAAAGTCTACCTTTAACCCTGTCGCTTACACTTTCTTAAACCTTTTTAACTCCCATGAGTGACAGAGACAAAATTTCTGGTTATACTAAATCAATACAATATCAAACAGACAGGTGATGAAAATAAAAGAAAAATATCAGCTAGGGGATAATTAGTTGATTCAATACCAAATTCTCAGAACTAACATCATAAGAATTGTATGGCGGACAATAACGAGAATTACTAATGATATCTTGGGAATTAAGGGAGTTCTTCGATATAGAGAGAAACTCAGTTTTATAAGGGCCCCATCCACACTAGCGTGTTTACCTGACGTTAGATGACATATACTTTTTGCTTTGTATTTTGCCTATCATCCCCACTTAAACATCCTAAAACGCAGATTCAAAAGTAAATTTTGAAAAAGGTTTCGGAGGTGGAGTGTTTTGAAAATGCACCACTTTTGAAACGTTTCGTTTCCTGTGTGGACAGTTGGAGAAGGAGGCTTTGATTGATTTTAAGGAGAAGATTGGTGAAAATGCATGAAAACGCGGGAGTTTTCAAATAAAAATGCAGAATAGAAGGCAGGTGAGAACAAATAGATTTCACTTCATATCGAAGAATGTAGCGGGTGATTTACTAGCTGTCAGATATTTTTGATTGTGGAAAGGCAAAAATAGAACTTTCGCTATCTATAAAATAAAAGTTGGACAGTATGGCTCGCTAAAAATAGATGATATGGTATTTTTTGAAAGTTAAACCAGAATGAAGAATTGCGGCTGAGTAAATTGATTTTTGAGACTTTTGAGCATTCAGCGAAAATACTATGAAATTACACTTATTTAGACGAGAAGCAAGGTTATAGTACCAACTACAAAGATATAGAAACAACCGAAATCCGAAAATATCGGGCGCCTTTGTTCGCTAGGCATTGGCGTTTTGTTATGGAATTGACTTTTTTTTAGCGATGTTTTCATTCAAATCGAGATCAGTTAAAGTTAGCATCACTTCATCACTACTGCTTACAATTTTTATTTCTGACGGCGTTTTTGCAAGATGTCTGCATATTATTACGTTTTATTATAAGACAACAAAAGGAGACCTGACAACGTGCTCAAGTTGTCAGATATTGGTTGTCAAAATCCTTATTTAGCTATCTTTAATAATTAGTTTCTTACTGCTTATGGAAAAGGTTCATATCACCACGGACATCGTGCGATTTTCATCAATTAGAATAGAAGGGTACTAGAATGAGTCTCCCGTGGGTGCCTCTCTTGTGATCAGTTACCTTCCTTTAATTCATTGACTTCATAGGAGGATAAGAGGCTGTTAACTTAACTGTAAGTGCGGCCGGATTTCAGGCTGATTTGTCAACTGCGATGTGTTTGAGGGAGACGACATCATAAAATCACCGAAGTGTTTTCAAATGTTTTGTGGTTGCATATGGAATTGTAGTCTTAGTTCCAAACCCAAACCGTTATGCTCTCAGCTTTCATTTGTATAGAGCTGGCCAGCTGAAGACCACAAAATGGAAACGTGGTTTGGGATTCTTGGCTGGTCTCTTTCCATCCTGACCTTGACTGGAAATGGCTTTATTATTTTCCTTATTTGCAAAACCAATGCGTTTGTCGTTTTTCTCGCAGTGGCGGACTTCTGTGCCGGCTGGAGTGCTTTTCCGCCGCTTTTCGTCTGCGAGGAGATAATTGGATGCGACCCTACGGCCTTCATAGCCAGCGGGGTGGATTATTTCAGGTGGCTGTTTATGTATGCGTCTGTGACAAACTTGTACAATTTAGTCCTGGATCGCTACATTGCTATTGTGAGGCCGTTAAGTTACTTGACTTTTATGACACGCAGAAGCGTTTTTCAGATGATTTTCATGTCTTGGACCATTCCAGTTGCGTTCTCTTGGCGTTTTTACTAAACTGGCTTGTTTTAGAAGAGATTGTATTGTTTAAAGTGCTCATCTCAATTTTAATGGTATTTTTAGAAATCTTGCCGTCTTGTGTGTTAATGTTCTGCTTTGGATCAATGTATTATATTGTTTATAAGCACGAAAGAGCCGCCCGCATCTTAGCAAACCAACTCCGCTTTAACCAAAGATTTTTGTTCAGAATCAAGGAAAAGGCTGCCGTGAAAATAATGGCAATTGTTATTGGTATATTCCTTTTAGCCTTCTCATTCGCTATACGATGTAGCTTCATACACATTTTGAAAGACGGAAAACCGTGTGATGATAAAGAATATAAAATTCCCCTTCTTGTATTAAACTCCGTTATTAACCCCTTCGCTTATGCCGTCTTCAAGAGAGACATAAACATGGCGATAAAACGGTATATTTGCTGCGTCATTTGTAAAAAGAAACATCACAGTGATCCAATTTATGAAAACAATTTTTTTTATCTTGCGCAACTACAATGCCAGAGCAGCATAACTTGAATAAACTCTTACTCAACCAGAATTTGTCTTGAACTTTTAATGTTTGTTTCACGATCGAGTTAACAGCCTATAACCTAAATATGAAATTATAATTAATAATTTGCTTATGGTGTGTGCATGATGACAAGAGTAGATCATAACAATAACAAAGGATCCTCTTAATCTCATCAATTTTTACTTATTCTCGTTCCTTTCGTTTTATTTTTAACTGTTAAGGTTACTTTTGTCAAATTTTGCCGGTCTATTTCATTTTATAGTTTTGCAAGTCAGTCTGTCAGTGAGTCAGTGATTCAGTGTTCAGTCATGTACCTGTCATGATGAATTGCAAATTAGGAGTTATAATTAATTACGTTTACTACTTGGAGGTTGTTTATTAGTTTTATTAGATTTAAGTAGATTAGGTTGTTTTGTCAAAATGAGTAATGCTTCTGTGGTGTTTTTAAAAGTGCAAGGACTTAGAGTAAATATTTAAAAAAATAGATTTTGAGTGAACTTGTGCAACGTGGTCCTGGATCGCTACATGGCTGTCGTGAAACCGTTAAGTACTTGACTGTAATGAAGAGATGCCACGTCGTTCAAATGACTTACCTCTCACGGGTGTTACTCATCGTTTTTGTTGTGATAGTAACAATGGTATGGTTTAATTATAATTTGTCACTTACCTTTGTTATTTTCTTTTCACTGACTGTTATTTCATTTGAGCTTTACCCATGTTTTCTTTCAACCTTTTAAAGAAAAATATCAGCTAGAAGAGTATTAGTTGATTCAATACCAAATTCTCAGAACTAACATCATAAGAATTGTATAACAGACAATAACGAGAATTACTAATGAGATCTTGGGAGTTTAAAATTTCTTAGACATAGAGAGAAACTCAGTTTTATAAGGGCCCCATCCACACTAGCGAGTTTACATGACCTTCGATAACATAAACTTTTTGCTTTACATTTTGCTTATCATCCCCAATTAAACACCCAAAAACGCGGATTCAAAGGTTGATTTTTGAAAAAAGATTCAGTGAAGTGTTTTTAAAATGCATGCACCACTTTTGAAACGTTTCGTTTCTCGCGTGGATGGATGAAGAAGGAGGCTTTTATAAACGATGTCGAAGAAATAAGTCAAGTATTGTCGGTTGACTGTAAGCGGAAGATTGGTGAAAATGCACCAAAACGTACGAGTTTTCAAAGGAAAATGCAGCATAGAAGGCAGAACAAATCGAAAAACACTTATGTAGGTGAAGATGTTTTGCCTCGTTTGGTAGAGACTAAAAACGTTGTGATTAATGTTGTCGCATCAAATTTTACGAAATATTTTATCACCAAGCTCATAACTATAATTTTACGAGTAACTCACTACAATGTGACCGAACACTACGTTTGAAAGTGGTGGAAATACGTGTTTTAACCGAATGCGACTGATGATAACTTGTTGCTATATGCAATTATATATAAACCAGATTGAAGGATTGATGGGAAGCAGCTGAGTAAAATTGCACTTTTGAGACATATATGTTATTTGCCGGCTGGGAGGTCCGTATGGTGAAAAACTGTGACCGAGGTCTTGAAAATACTGCCCGAGGCCGTAGGCCGAGGGCAGCATTTTCAAGACCGAAGTCACAGTTTTTCACCATACGGACCGACCCTTAGCCGGTAAATAACATATTTATTGTTTTTAAACTTGACGAAATTCTTTCCGAAAGAACCCGAATGATTTATGGCCGTAAATACGGCGAGATCTTCCATAAACTGAACAATTTTTGAGTGGGTAAATGGTAGTTAAAATAGAGGTGATGCAAATTTAAGAGAGATGCCTCAGCGAAACATTTTCATTTCCGTAACGATAAAGGTGATTTAAAAGGCTTCCAAACAAACTTTGAAACATTATTTTTACAAGTATCTGTCACAATCTGACACCTGTCAATTAGAGAGCGCGCAAGAAAAAGAAAGGCGAAGGAACATTTGAAAACCAACAGAACTAGTTTGGCAAGGACTGTCACGACAATGTTTTCTTCAAAATCAGTTAATGATCTAACGGAAACTATTATTCACTCTCATCGACGATTCATTCATGTACGAAGATTTACCTCTGTTCATTAAGTAAACGGCGAGGAAATTAATTGTGAGTAAATTCAATCTTTTTATTTTGAAGTTGTGAGAGTTTGCTCGTTTGTTTGCTGTAATGGCGTGTTTAACTCTGATCTTTCCTTCACAAAAACTAAATTCGAACGGCACACTCCAACGAGACACAAGGGAATGTAATGCGGCCTTTTCTCAAAAAATTCCTTCAATTTCTGTTGTGCAATTTAAGGTACAAATGTCCAAATTGAACGGAATTGGAAAGACTCACCAGGAGCGTATATTTGTTGTGGAACTTAAATTAAAACTTCGCTCGCTCTTTAACTATGAACAAATTGCTCGAGAAAATTCAGATATTAAATGAATGAAAGTTCCATCGTTCAGTTCAACTGTAACCAAATACCTCACGTTCCAACTTTCTGGGTACTTTTTGTGAACGATTAAAATTAATTGCAGAAGGTTTTTAGGTCGCTTGTCAACCAACGTAATGACACTATTGTTTATACAAATTCATTCTGAAACCAATATTTTTCTGTCAACCAAAGTGATTTGATAGAGAGAAAAGAGAGGATTCATAAGTTATTTATCGGCTTGAGGTAGTGACCGACGTGTTTGCTTAAAAATACTGCCCAGCCCAGTTATATGATTGACTCTTTTTGGCGATGTTTTCAAACAAACCAAGAGTAGTTAATGGGCTCTTGTCTATACCTGATACTGGTCGGAATTCTGAGTTTATTTTGTATGTAAAGCGGAACTTTTCTTAAAATTAGAGTCAGTTTTGAAATTGAAATCGTTTAAGCCAGCTGATCACTAAAAGCTAAATGTAAACCTCTCAATCAAGAGTATCCTTGAATGTGTTGCGCCGTATAAACATCATGAACACGATCTTTTCATTTTTAAACATTTTACCTACCACAGCGCTCATTCACAAGAGAGAGTATACACTTCGTGGTGCATGACTCGATCGCAACCGGCAGAGACAGCAAACATGCATACCTTTAGAGATTTTTTTGCCGGGGGCGAGGGCAAGGAAGAACGCTAAATTAAGTGCATTCAAAAGAAAATAATGGAAACATTATAGAGTTTCTTTTTTACAGTAACGAGGAATATGTTGAACTACGACTGATCAACAAGCGCTAACATTCTTTAAGACGAGTTTATAACAAAAATTACATTTGATTTTAATTGAAAGAAAGATGGAAGGGGAACGCTGCCCCTTATTTGGCTTTTAGCTATTTCTTAACAATCGTTAGCAGAACTCAAGTATACTTTGGAATCCATACCTATTCACAGTGTTTTAGTATTTGCAAAGAGCGCCTAGGTCAATGTTTCGCCCAGTTAACGTATTCATCCTTCAAGGCGGAAATTTACTCTGGGGGAAAAGGATATGTCAATGTTCTTTGACAGTTACTTTATCTCTGGTGTAGGTGATAAATCCCCAAACAAAATTAAAGCATCAAAAACGTCAATGCTGTTAATTTTCTAAAGGCGGATTCAAGGATTGTGATCCTTCCTCAGATGGTTATCACTGGAATAAAACAATTTTTTGCGATAACAAAATGGAAACCTGGTTTTGGATTCTCGGTTGGTCTCTTTCCATCTTAACCATAGCTGGAAATGTATTTATCGTCTTCCTTGTTTGCAGAAGACGGCGGCTTCGAACCAAAACCAACGTATTTGTCGTTTCTCTTGCAGTGGCGGATTTCTGTGTTGGGCTGGTTGCTTTTCTCCCACTTTTCGTCTGCGAGAAGACAACTGGATGCAGCCCCGGCGCTTTTAAAGAAAACAGGGCCGTGGAATTAAAAAGGTGGCTTTTTGCGTATGCGTCTGTAACAAACTTGTGCAGTTTAGTCCTGGATCGCTACATAGCTGTTGTGAAGCCTCTCAAGTACTTAACATTCATGACGCGCAAACGTGTTTCTCAGATGATTTTTCTCTCTTGGGTACTTTCAATTTTTGTTATTTTCCCCTTCGTTCTAACATGGCTAGCTTTTAACGACAAAAGTTCTCTTTTCTTAATGAATTATTGGATAATGATGATTTTCTTCGAGTTCCTGCCGTGCTGTGGTCTTATCTTTTGGTTTGGTTCAATGTTAGATGTGGTTTATAAACACAAACGAGCTGCCCGCATTCTAGCAAAACAACTCCGCTTTAATGGTCGATTTTTGTTCAAAAGCGGGGAGAAGTCTGCTGTGAAATTGATGGCCATTGTTATTGGCCTATTTATTATAGTTGTCATAATTGCCTTGCAATGTTTTCTTGTTTCCATCCTGAAGGGCAAAAAATCGTGTAATGATGAAGAATTTAAAACACCTCTTCTCGTTTTAAACTCTGCCATCAACCCTGTTGCTTACGCTCTGTTCAAGAGGGACATAAAGGAGGAGGTAAAACGAAGCATTCGCTGTGTGATCTGAAAGAAGAGAAACAATATTGAATAACTTAATGACTCTGGATTTTTTCCCAATAGATAGCTTTCTACTAGGATCGATCATAACGTAATGCAAGCATTCCCTATTATAGAAATTTACGTTTATAAGCAGGAAACAAGCTATATAGTTTTAGGATTCAAATTATTGAGTAAAGCTCAAAATGAAATGTTATACTTGTGTTTTATTGATATAAAGTTTCATCGCTGGGCATAAAATGCAAATGAATAAGGTCTAGAGATCTCAAACTAGATCTCAATGTCAATTGAGATCAGGTCGTTCGTTTGAAAAATGAGTAATTCTACTTTGTTGAAAAAGCTAACTTTAATGAGATGCGTTTAAATTTTCCTAAGGAATAAGACTGAGCAAGAACATGGAAGTTAGAGTAATGAGCTAGTTATCTCTCCATGCTAAGTTAAAATTCAACAGGTGCAAAAATTTTGGCCTAAATTTGCGCATGTTTTTAAAAGTACAAGGAGGACTTAGAATAAAAAATTTAAAAAATTGACTTTCTGAGATGCGCCTGGCAGAGTATGTATATGCTGCGAATGAAGAAAATTAGTACTATTCCGGAATAAATTGCAAATGAGTTCTAATGTTGATGTCTGTTGAGATCAGCTGGTTTATTGGAAGCGATAGTTCTATCCTGCATGATAAACAACCAAATTTTGAATTACTGAGTTAATCCTAAACCTTTAAGACTGGACTAGCACCAAATTTATCTCTTCGGTATCATTATTAAATCTTGAATCAAACATTATGGTCTTACTTAAAATGAAGAAAGGGAGATACTGAGTCAAACAGATGATGATACGTGAACCGTTAATTTGGAGTATGCAGAACGTGTTTATTTTCAGACTTTATGAATGGTCAAGCGGTGGAGTATACAATGCAAAGCCGGTGAAACACCATTAACGCCGTATGGCTTTTGTCGTTCGCAAACGTGAGTACGATAATTTTAGTTACCTTACGATGATTTGTTTTTTTCTTGGACTCAAAGAAGGAAAAGCAATTGAACGAAATGGTTCGCTTAAAATTTTTTGTGCTGTGAACTGCATTTCTAAGACTTTGAACTATCAAGTTGGACAACCGATATGCGGTTAAAAACACCTTCCACATTCGTTCCTTGGATGATTTGCCGCTTACTTGTCGTTTTGTCCTAGGAAGATTTTGTCAACAATACCCTACAACACAAATTCAGTAAGGTCTCACGAAGCCAGGTGATCTCTGATAACCAAAAAATTTCCTTGGAAAGCCGCCGGTGGGCTTTTGAGAGAGTTATAAATTTAGTTTTTTTAATCAGTGAAGCTTTTACACTCGAATCAAGTTCGGATTATAAGTAAATCGTTTTTACGTTATTGAACCGTTTTAACTTGTCAAAGGAAGAACTTATCCAGCAAGATTTTTCGTGTATGAATCATGCGTATTTAAGAAATTTTTTCCGAACGTTTTTATCTCATTGTGATTGATTATGTTGTTAGACATGCACTCATTGTTGTTCAAATTAATTACGTCTGCCAAACTTCAGTAGAAGTACTTTTATTATTTTATACATTTTGTCATGGTAAGTGTCTGTGTCTAGGATACACTAGCGCAGCCTTTTCTGCTGGCAGAATAGTGATAGTGTCGTGTTGTTTTAGATTCTTAAAGGCCTTTTGCATATCCTTCGTGATGTTGGGCTTGGGTGGTTTGGCCTGTTGAAGGATACCGTTTACAGTTCGTCTTACGGTGTCTGCTTGCTTTGAGTCAAGCACTCTTATTGCCGACTAGACTTTGGTGACTATTTCTGTAGCTGGAATGTTGGATGGATTGGTGAAAAATTGTTTACCTATTTCATTAGAACCGTCATGTTCGGCCATTTTTCTCTCAACACTCCTAACTTGAATTACACTCCTACGTATGCGCCTTTAGGCTCGTCGGAATATTGCATGAAACGTCATTTCGGCATAAATGCCTTCCTGGAATGCATCTCATATGCAGGTTGAATATTCTCATTTTTCGGCTGTGTTTAGAGAAGCTAGTAATATTCATGTGAACCGTAACTGAAAAAAAATTACTGGCAGAATAGCACGGTCGCACTTGTTAATGTTAATTTTTTGGTTTTATTGAATTCTATCCTGCTTTAAAATTCGTGGGGAGGGGCCATGGAAGTTTAGACAGGTGAGGAAAAATAAAATAGAGTAGTAGCAATGGTAAAATTGGTCCGCAGATGCGTGCTTTAATGATCTACCGGAAAATACGAATATGATACGTCAAGAATATGATTGTAAATTTTCCAAAGTGCTTTTTTATTACTGACGAATTAAAACACATGGAGAAACGTGCAACTTGTGGAAATCCTATTTAGCATAAATTAATATTTTGCCGGCACGTATAAGAGGACTGGGGCGGGTGCAAGGTGCGCGGAGAGTTATGGGATGGTGGTTTGTAGGTAGAGGTCGTTAGTAGGGCAAGGCATTCTACGGTCAGCCTTCGCTGTGTTTAGTTGTTCGTTTTCGTTTTCGTTTTTGTATAAGTTTAGAGCTTTACTTGCATACTACCTGAAGTAACTGTGTATAACATGTCATTCATAGGATACCCTTAAACCCCAGGGGTGGCACCGCTGCCTTAGTTGGGGGTACGCGTTCCCCGTTTTTTCCACCTGCTGGTTTTTAGGGGTTTTTGTGTCCGGCTTTGATGCATTTAGCTTACTTCAATCGTATAAGACTTTCGTAGGCATATCGATTTGGCGTTAAATAAACGGTGGCTTGGCTGGCCAACGCGCCCAGATATCAACTCTTTGTGTGCCCGGTTGAGTAGTGGAGGCAAAATCCTGAACACACATATGTAAATAGTGTTTGTCACCATTTAAAATATGATACTTCGATTATGATGTCTTATTCATAAAAGGGAGCAGAAAACACAAACACAAATACGATAGCAAGAATAGCAACCTGGTTTTGGATGCTTGGCTGATCTCTTTCCATCCTAACCATAACTAGAAATGGATTTATTATCTTCCTCGTTTACAGCAGACGATGGCTTCGAACCAAAACCAACGCGTTTGTCGTTTCTCCTCACCAAATCAATACAATATCAAACAGAAAGGTGATGAACATAAGAGAAAATATCAGTAAGGGGAATATTAGTTGATTCAATACCAAATTCCCAGAACTAACATCATATGAGTTGTATGGCAAACAGTAAGGAGAATTGCTAATGAGATCTTGAGAGGGACATAAGGAAGGAGGTAAAAAGAGTTGTTAGATATAGAGAGAAACTCAGTTTTGAAAAGGCCTCGTCCACACTAGCGTGCTTACCTGACGTTCGATAATGTCTACTTTTTCCTTTGCATTTTGCTTGTCATCCACACTTAAACACCAAAAAACGCAGATGCAAAGTAGATATTCGGAAAAGGTTACACTGGTAGAGTATTTTGAAAATGCACCACGTTTGAAATGTTCCGTTTTCTGTGTGGACAGATAGAGAAGGAAGCTTTTAAAAAAGATGGCAAAGAAGTAGGTCAGATATTGTCGGGTGATTCTAAGCGGAAGATTGGTGAAAATGCATCAAAACGTTGGAGTTTTCAAAAGATAATGCAGTATAGAAGGCAGGTGAGAAAAAATCGATAAACACTTGCGTAGGTGAAGATGCTTTGCCTCGTTTAGGTAGAGTCTAAAAACGTTGTGATTAGTGTTGTCGCGACAGATTTTACGAAATATTTTATCATCAAGCTCACAACTATAATTTAAAGTGTAACCCACTATAAAGTGACCGAACACTAAGTTTAAAAGAGGAGAAGAGACTTGTTTTAACCAAATGCGACTGATGATAACTTGTCGCTATATGCAAATAAAACAAAGTGAACTGTCTTCATCAGGGAAGTTTCATCTTTCAATTAGTTAACGTGTTGAAAGTAATGAAACGAGGTATGCAACGATTTTACTCCATATCGAAGAATGTAGCGGGTAATTTACTAACTGTTCGATGTTTTTGACAGTGGAAAGGCAAAAATGGAACTTTTGCCCTCTTTCTTTAGCCATCTATAAAATTAAAGGAGGAAAATATGACTCGCTAAAAATAGATAAGGTGGTTGAATAATTGTTAAGAAGCGGCTGAATAAATTGCATTTTTGAGACTTAGCAATCAGCGAAAATACTATGAAATTACACTTATTTTGAGGAGAAGCAAGTTTATAACAAAAATCAACTACAAAGAACTGATATAGAAATAGCCGGAAATACCGGGCGCTTTTGCTCGCTAGGGCATTAGCGTTTCGTTATGGAATTGACTTTTTTAAGCGATGTTTTCATCCAAACAGAAAGCAGTTAATGTTAGCATCATTTCACCACTACTGCTTTCAATAAACTTTATAACTTGTTTTCGGACAGTGTTTTTTGCAATTAGTCTGTATATTATGACATTTTATTGTTTTTTTGGAGGGCACGGTAACGAATCTTGCAATCTGAGTGGTTCTTTACCCGGTCAGTATTTTCCTATCTCTGCCCACGGCCACGGTAACGCTTTCGTGAGTCGCCGAGTACATCCCAACTTTCGTTGTCATTTTTCATAAATATACCTCGTTTTCCGGCTGGGCAGTATTTTAAAGCAAACACGTCGGTCACTACCTCAAGCCGACAAATAACTTATGAATCCTCCCTTTTCTCTCTATCAAATCACTTTGGTTGACAGAAAAATATTGGTTTCAGAATGAATTTGTATAAATAATAGTGTCATTACGTTGGTTGACAAGCGGCCTAAAAACCGTCTGCAATTAATTTTAATCGTTCACAAAAAGTACCCAGAAAGTTGAAACGTGAGGTATTTGGTTACAGTTAAACTGAACGATGGAACTTTCATTCATTTAATATCTGAATTTTCTCGAGAAATTTGTTCATAGTAAAAAAAAAGCGAGGGAAGTTTTAATTTAAGTTCTACAACAAATATACGCTCCTGGTGAGTCTTTCCAATTCCGTTCAATTTGGACATTTGTACCTTAAATTGCACAACAGAAATTGAAGGAATTGAGAAAAGGCTGCATTAAATTCCCTTGTGTCTCGTTGGAGTGTGCCGTTCGAATTTAGTTTTTGTGAAGGAAAGATCAGAGTTAAACACGCCATTACAGCAAACAAACGAGCAAACTCTCACAACTTCAAAATAAAAAATTGAATTTACTCACAATTACTTTCCTCGCCGTTTACTTAATGAACAGAGGTAAATCTTCGTACATGAATGAATGGTCGATGAGAGTAAATAATACTTTCCGTTAGATCATTAACTGATTTTTAAGAAAACATTGTCGTGACAGTCCTTGCCAAACTAGTTCTGTTGGTTTTCAAATGTTCCCACGATTTTTTTTTTTTCTTGCGCGCTCTCTAATTGACAGGTGTCAGATTGTGACAAATACTTGTAAAAATAATGTTTCAAAGTTTGTTTGGAAGCCTTTTAAATCACCTTTATCTTTACGGAAATGAAAATGTTTCGCTGAGGCATCTCTCTTAAATTTGTATCACCTCTATTTTAACTACCATTTACTCACTCAAAAATTGTTCAGTTTATGGAAGATCTCGCCGTATTTACGGCCATAAGTCATTCGGGTTCTTTCGGAAAGAATTTCGTCAAGTTTAAAAACAATAAATATGTTATTTACCGGCTAAGGGTCGGTCCGTGTGGTGAAAAACTAAGACCTCGGTCACAGTTTTTCACCATACGGACCTCCCAGCCGGCAAATAACATATATTTATTTTAAGACAACAAAAGGAGACCTGACAATGTGCTTAAGCTGTCAGAGATAAGTTGTCAAAATCCATATTTAGCTATCTTCAATAATTTAGTTTCTTACTGCTCGTGGAAAAGGTTCATATCACCACGAATATCGTACGATTTTCATCAATTAGAATAGAAGTGTACTAGAATGAGTACCCCATGGGTGCCTCTCTTGTGATCAGTTACCTTCCTTTGATTCATTGACTTCATTGAAGGACTAGAGGCTATTAACTTAACGGTAAGAGCGGCCGGATTTCAGGCTGATTTGTCAACTGCGATGTGTTTGAGGGAGACGACATCATAAAATCAACGAAGTGTTTTCCAATGCTTTTTAGTTGCATAGGTAGTCTTGTAGTTCAAACCCAAAATTTATACTTTCAGCTTTCATTTGTATTGGGCTGGCCACCTGAAGACCACAAAATGGAAACGTGGTTTTGGATTCTTGGCTGGTCTCTTTCCATCCTGTCCATGACTGGAAATGGCTTTATTATTTTCCTTGTTTGCAGAAGGTGGCGGCTTCGAAACAAAACCAACGCGTTTGTCGTTTCTCTCGCAGTGGCAGACTTCTGTGCTGGCTGGAGTGCTTTTCCACCGCTTTTCGTCTGCGAGGAGATAACCGGATGCGACCCTACGGCCTTCATAGCCAGCGGGGTGGATTATTTGAGGTGGCTGTTTATGTATGCGTCTGTGACAAATTTGTGCAGTTTAGTCCTGGATCGCTACATTGCTATTGTGAGGCCGTTAAGTTACTTGACTTTTATGACACGCAGAAGCGTTTTTCAGATGATTTTCATGTCTTGGACCATTCCAGTTGTTGTCGTCTTTGCGTTTTTACTAAACTGGCTTGTTTTTGAAGAGATTGTGTTGTTTCAAGTGCTCATCTCAATTTTAATGGTATTTTTAGAAATCTTGCCGTCTTGTGTGTTAACTTTCTGCTTTGGATCAATGTACTATGTTGTTTATAAGCACGAAAGAGCCGCCCGCATCTTAGCAAACCAACTCCGCTTTAACCAAAGATCTTTGTTCAGAATCAAGGAAAAGGCTGCCGTGAAAATAATGGCAATTGTTATTGGTATATTCCTTCTAGCCTTCTTATTCGCTATACGATGTAGCTTCATACACATTTTGAAAGACGGAAAACCGTGTGATGATAAAGAATATAAAATTCCCCTTCTTGTATTAAACTCCGTTGTTAACCCCTTCGCTTATGCCGTCTTCAAGAGAGACATAAACATGGAGATAAAACGGTATATTTGCTGCGTCATTTGTAAAAAGAAACACCACAGTGATCCAATTTGTGAAAACAACTCTTTCATCCTGCGCAACTACAATATTTAACGCGTCAAACCAGAGCAGCATACCCTGAATAAACTCCTAATCAACCAGAATTTGTCTTGAACTATTAATATTTGTTCCGCGATCGGGTTAACAGTCAATAACTTAAGTATGAAATTATAATTAAGAATTTGCTTATGCTGTGTGCATGATGACAAGAGTAGATCATAACAATAAAAAAGGATCCTGTTAATCTCATCAAGTTTTATCGATTCTCGTTCCTTTTGGTTCATTTTTAACTGTTAAGGTTACTTTTGTCTAATTTTGCCAGTCTGTTTCATTTTATAGGTTTGCAAATCGGTCTGTCAGTCAGCCAGTCAGTTTGTCAATCGGCCAGTCAGTTTTCAGTCATTTCGTAAGTTACCTAGTCCATCAGTTAACTAAGTCTGTCAGTCAGTCGGTCAGTCAATCAGGGTATTCAGTCGGTCATCCGATCATTCAGTCGGTCATTCGATCATTCAGTCGATCAGGGTATTCAGTCGTTCATCCAATCGTTCAGTCGGTCATCCGATCATTCAGACGGTCATTCGATCATTCAGTCGGTCATCCGATCATTCAGTTGGTCATCCGATCATTCAGTTGATCAGGGTATTCAGTCAGTCATCCGATCATTCAGCCGGCCATTTTATCATTGAGTCGGTCATTCAATTATTTAGTTGGTCATCCGATCATTGAGTCGGTCATCCGGCGATCATTGGTCGGTCATCCGATCATTCAGTCAATCATTCGATCATTCAGTCGGTCATTCGATCATTCAGTCAAACATCCGATCATTAAGTCGATCAGGGTATTCAGTCGGTCATCCGATCATTTAGTCGATCAGGGTATTCAGTCGGTCATCCGATCATTGAGTCGATCATCCGGCGATCATAAAGCCGGTCATTCGATCATTCAGCCAATCATTCAATCACTCAGTCGGTCATCGGATCATTGAGTCGGTCATAAGATTATTCAGTCGGTCAGAGTATTAAGCCAGCCACTCAGTCAGTCCTTAGTCTGAGCATTCAGCTTCTCAGTCAATCGGTCATTCAATCAGTCAATTGGTCGGTGAATTCAGCCAATCAGTCAGTCAGCCATTCAATCGGTTAATTAGTCAGAGAATTCACCCAGTCAGTCAGTCGGTCGGTCAGTCAGTCAGTCATACAATCAGTCTGTCGGTCAGAGTAGTGAAAGAAGAACGGCTATTTCGCGACGTAGATAAACGAAGTCAGCAAGCACTGCAATAAGCGATGAAAAAGTGAATTTTCTTGAAAGGGAAAGTTTCCTTAGGCTTTGACTACTTAAATGGACCATTTCCCGCTTTCTTGTCGTTTGGTTCTTTAGGATAATCTTGTTAACGATAACCTACACGACATCACAGTTTATAACCTCTTGAACAGTACCCTACTAATTCAGGCGGGTCTCATAGAGCCAGGCGTTCACTGATAATCGAAAAGTTAATTTGGTTTTAAAACGAATAATATGTTAATCCTGTTTAAGTTTCGAGCCGTTAAAGAATGAAGTCACAGATTTTCCTTGAACGAGTCTTGTCTACTTAAGAAATGAAATTTTATGCAGAACATTTTCATCTATTACGCTCCATTATATTGTTAGACATGCACCCACTGTTATACCACAGGCAGCCCAAGCTCCAGCTGTGAGATGATCATCTTGCGCAATAACAGTTAATGCGGAATTATAAGAGTTTTTATGGGAATATTTACGACCGCTCTAAGGAATAAAACAATACGTCAAATTCTCAATTAAAATATCTCACCTTACTTTCACAGCGTATCACTTGTTATCTGACTTCTTACTTTCATGAAAAGAAGCCATTTTAGCGATTTGTCCATTTCGAGGTTTTCAACGTACATAAGAAAAGCCCAAGGCTGAACACTCCATTTCCGAACGCCCGATCTGAGAAGCGAAAAATTCCAATGCAAAATGGCCGGGCGGCCACAAATCCAACGCAGAATCCAAGCACACATACTGCAGTTTCATTTCAATTCAATAGAAACTCAATCTTCCCTGTGCGACCAACGCTGTGCCGCAGTTTGCTTCGAAAATTTCCAGTTTAGAGGTTTCTAACAGGCCACGTACATATCAACCTTGAAACACGACTGTTGAAAACCAGCTTGGTAGCCCTGCCTTCTTTTTAAACTGAGCCTCACCAGGGACCACACCGTAACTTGGCATGAAGAAATTGTCTTAGCACCATGAGTGCCAAGACCTGGCGAACAGAACACGAGAGGAGTGCGGAGAAGCAAGAACCAAAAGCTCGTGGCACTGTAAAAAAAACGTGACGTTGGATTAAAGACAACCGCCAAACATTTCAAGTATAAGATTCGATTCACTAACACGCCAAACCGCTGTAAATAAAGAAAATTAATGTTTCTCTCAGGGTGTACTATGTTTTTTCACCCCTCTATAATTGTTTTGCGAGCGTATAATGGTTTTTTATCGACTGCCATGAAAACTTTTTAAATGACGGATTTTGCGAACCTTGCTAAAATTTTTAAATAACAGATTCTTTTCCTGTGTAGATCATTAAGCCATCGAGGGCTGTTTTTAACATGAGAAGTAATAAACTTCCTCCTGATATTTCCAGCTTTGCATTCATTGTTTACCTCACTTGCAGATGACAACGATGATAAATTTTCGAATTTTCGTAATACTATATTTCATAATCATCTCATTAGTGTTTGTCTTTAAAATGAGGCTACCTTTATTCTCCAATTTGTCGTTTAACGCCATGGTTATTTTTCCATCTTTAACTGTTCTTTTTCCCTTTAAATCTAAGTTTAACCGCTTGGCGGTTGTTCATTAGTTTTGGAAAAGTAGAGTTAGGTTAAGAAAGATTTTAGAGTTAGGTTGATTTGAAAAATGAGTAATGTTACTTTGGTGAAAAAGCGAACTTTAATTAGCTGTTTTTACATTTTTCAAGAAACAAGACTGAGCAACAACATAGTTTTTAAAGGAATGAGCTAGTTATCTCTTCATGCTAAATGACTCTGGTAAGATTTAACGGATGGAAAAAGTTTGCCTTAATTTAAATTTGCGCATGTTTTTAAAAGTGCAAGGAGGACTTAAAGTAAAAATTGAAATAGATTTTCAGAGATTCACTCAGCAGAGTATGTATACGATACAAATGAAGAAAATGTATCTAGTATTCTTCCGGAATAAATTGCGAGTGAGTAGAAGTGAGTTCTAGTTTTGATGTCAATTGAGATCAGCTGGTTTACAATAAGAAATAATTTTATCCTGCAGGCAAACAACCAACTTTTGAATTACTGCGTTAATCCTAAACCTTTAATATTGGACTAGCGCCGAATGTTTCTGAACGTTACTATTGTCTAATCAAACATTAAGGTCTCGAGAAAAAAACGACAACAACAACAACAACAACAACAAAGCCAAAAAAAGAGGAGAAAACAATTACATAGCGTGCGTAACTCCTTCGGTCTCACAATTCCATTATAAAATTTGTTATCACCATTTCATCATTATTTCTTCTCTGCCAGTGATCTCGTCATCGGCCTTCATATTATTACCTTTTTATCAAGCTGTCAGAGATAGGTTGTCAAGACTCTTATTTAGCTATTTTTGGATAGAAATTTCTCAATGTCAATGAGAAAGGTTGACGTCACTGCGGACATGATTATTTGTGCGGTTTTGGTCAATAAGCACAGATGCGCACACGAGTGTTTCCCCTCCGACGTGCCTCTCCTATGATTAGTTTCCTTCCTTTAGTTCATTGAGTTACCAAGTCTGGAATGGAGGATTGTGGGTTGACCTAACACTAAGAGCGGCAAGAATTCAGCCTGATTAATCAATTATGACGCATTTTTGAGGGACCTCCGAACAAGAGAAAATCACCAGATATTTTCAATGTTTGTTCTTACATTAGTTCAAGTCCTCAGCGAAAGTATATCCTCACAGCTTTCCACTCAACAACCACAAAATGGAAACTTGGTTTTCGATTCTTGGCTGGTCTCTATCCATTCTGACCATAACTGGAAATGGATTTATCATCTGCCTCGTTAGCAGAAGACGGCGGCTTCGCAAAGCCAACGCATTTATAGTTTCTCTTGTAGCGGCGGACTTCTGTGTTGGGCTCAGTACTTTTCCCCCGCTTTTCGTCTACGAAGAGATAATTGGATGTAACCCAAAGGCCTTCTTAGCGAGCGGGATGGATTATCTAAGATGGCTCTTTGGGTACGCTTCGGTTACAAACTTGTGCGGTTTAGTCCTGGAGCGCCACGTTGCTGTTGTGAAGCCGTTAAGTTACTTGACTTTTATGACGTGCAAACGCGTTCTCCAAATGTTTGTTATCTCTTGGACCATTCCAGTTATTTTGGTCTTGGCTTTTTTACTAAACGGGCTTGTTTTTAACGAGATTCTGCTGTTTAAAGTGCTGACACTGATTACCATTGTTTTTCTAGAATTCTTACCGTGTTCCGGTCTAATTTTTTGCTTTGCATCAATGTATTATATTGTTTACAAGCACGAAAGAGCCGCCCGCATCTTGGCAAAACAACTCCGCTATAACCAAAGATTTTTGCTCAGAATCAAGGAAAAGGCTGCTGTGAAAATAATGGCAATTGTGATTGGTTTGTTTCTTGTAACTTACTCGTTCGCTTTGCGATGTAGCTTTATTTACATTTTGAATGACGACGAAAAACCGTGTGATGGTCAGGAATATAAAATACCCCTTCTTGTCGTTTCTCCTCACCAAATCAATACAATATCAAACAGAAAGGTGATGAACATAAGAGAAAATATCAGCTAGGGGAGTATTAGTTGATTCAATACCAAATTCTCAGAACTGACATCATATGAGTTGTATGGCAAACAGTAAGGAGAATTGCTAATGAGATCTTGAGAGGGACATAAGGAAGGAGGTAAAAAGAGTTGTTAGATATAGAGAGAAACTCAGTTTTGAAAAGGCCTCGTCCACACTAGCGTGTTTACCTGACGTTCGATAATGTCTACTTTTTCCTTTGCATTTTGCTTGTCATCCACACTTAAACACCATATAACGCAGATGCAAAGTAGATATTCGGAAAAGGTTACACTGGTGGAGTATTTTGAAAATGCACCACGTTTGAAATGTTCCGTTTTCTGTGTGGACAGATGGAGAAGGAAGCTTTTAAAAAAGATGGCAAAGAAGTAGGTCAGATATTGTCGGGTGATTCTAAGCGGAAGATTAGTGAAAATGCATCAAAACGTTGGAGTTTTCAAAAGATAATGCAGTATAGAAGGCAGGTGAGAAAAAATCGATAAACACTTGCGTAGGTGAAGATGCTTTGCCTCGTTTAGGTAGAGTCTAAAAACGTTGTGATTAGTGTTGTCGCGACAGATTTTACGAAATATTTTATCATCAAGCTCACAACTATAATTTAAAGTGTAACCCACTATGAAGTGACCGAACACTAAGTTTAAAAGAGGAGAAGAGACTTGTTTTAACCAAATACGACTGATGATAACTTGTCGCTATATGCAAATAAAACTGTCTTCATAGGGAAGTTTCATCTTTCAATTAGTTAGCGTGTTGAAAGTAATGAAACGAGGTATGCAACGATTTTACTCCATATCGAAGAATGTAGCGGGTGATTTACTAACTGTTCGATGCTTTTGACAGTGGAAAGGCAAAAATGGAACTTTTGCCCTCTTTCTTTAGCCATCTATAAAATTAAAGGAGGAAAATATAACTCGCTAAAAATAGATAAGGTGGTTGAATAATTGTTAAGAGCGGCTGAATAAATTGCATTTTTGAGACTTAGCAATCAGCGAAAATACTATGAAATTACACTTATTTTGAGGAGAAGCAAGTTTATAACAAAAATCAACTACAAAGAACTGATATAGAAATAGCCGGAAATACCGGGCGCTTTTGCTCGCTAGGGCATTAGCGTTTCGTTATGGAATTGACTTTTTTAAGCGATGTTTTCATCCAAACAGAAAGCAGTTAATGTTAGCATCATTTCAGCACTACTGCTTTCAATAAACTTTATTACTTGTTTTCTGACAGTCTTTTTTGCAATTAGTCTGTATATTATGACATTTTATTGTTTTTCTGGAGGGCACGGTAACGAATCTTGCAATCTGATTGGTTCTTTACCCGGTCAGTATTTTCCTATCTCTGCCCACGGGCCACGGTAACGCTTTCGTGAGTCGCCGAGTACATCCCAACTTTCGTTGTCATTTTTCATAAATATACCTCGTTTTCCGGCTGGGCAGTATTTTAAAGCAAACACGTCGGTCACTACCTCAAGCCGACAAATAACTTATGAATCCTCCCTTTTCTCTCTATCAAATCACTTTGGTTGACAGAAAAATATTGGTTTCAGAATGAATTTGTATAAATAATAGTGTCATTACGTTGGTTGACAAGCGGCCTAAAAACCGTCTGCAATTAATTTTAATCGTTCACAAAAAGTACCCAGAAAGTTGAAACGTGAGGTATTTGGTTACAGTTAAACTGAACGATGGAACTTTCATTCATTTAATATCTGAATTTTCTCGAGCAATTTGTTCATAGTAAAAAAAAAAGCGAGCGAAGTTTTAATTTAAGTTCTACAACAAATATACGCTCCTGGTGAGTCTTTTCAATTCCGTTCAATTTGGACATTTGTACCTTAAATTGCACAACAGAAATTGAAGGAATTGAGAAAAGGCTGCATTAAATTCCCTTGTGTCTCGTTGGAGTGTGCCGTTCGAATTTAGTTTTTGTGAAGGAAAGATCAGAGTTAAACACGCCATTACAGCAAACAAACGAGCAAACTCTCACAACTTCAAAATAAAAAATTGAATTTACTCACAATTACTTTCCTCGCCGTTTACTTAATGAACAGAGGTAAATCTTCGTTCATGAATGAATGGTCGATGAGAGTAAATAATACTTTCCGTTAGATCATTAACTGATTTTTAAGAAAACATTGTCGTGACAGTCCTTGCCAAACTAGTTCTGTTGGTTTTCAAATGTTCCCACGATTTTTTTTTTCTTGCGCGCTCTCTAATTGACAGGTGTCAGATTGTGACAAATACTTGTAAAAATAATGTTTCAAAGTTTGTTTGGAAGCCTTTTAAATCACCTTTATCGTTACGGAAATGAAAATGTTTCGCTGAAGCATCTCTCTTAAATTTGCATCACCTCTATTTTAACTACCATTTACTCACTCAAAAATTGTTCAGTTTATGGAAGATCTTGCCGTATTTACGGCCATAAGTCATTCGGGTTCTTTCGGAAAGAATTTCGTCAAGTTTAAAAACAATAAATATGTTATTTACCGGCTAAGGGTCGGTCCGTATGGTGAAAAACTAAGACCTCGGTCACAGTTTTTCACCATACGGACCTCCCAGCCGGCAAATAACATATATTTATTTTAAGACAACAAAAGGAGACCTGACAATGTGCTTAAGCTGTCAGAGATAAGTTGTCAAAATCCATATTTAGCTATCTTCAATAATTTAGTTTCTTACTGCTCGTGGAAAAGGTTCATATCACCACGAACATCGTACGATTTTCATCAATTAGAATAGAAGTGTACTAGAATGAGTACCCCGTGGTTGCCTCTCTTGTGATCAGTTACCTTCCTTTGATTCATTGACTTCATTGAAGGACTAGAGGCTGTTAACTTAACGGTAAGAGCGGCCGGATTTCAGGCTGATTTGTCAACTGCGATGTGTTTACAAATCAAGAAAATGTATCCAGTACTTTTCTAGAATAAATTGGGAGTGAGTTCTAGTTTTGATGTCGGTTGGGATCACTTGGTATACTGGAAGAAATCATTTTATCCTGCATGGCAAACAAACAAATTGTGAATTATTGCGTTGATCATAACCATTACAAGTTCCTTAAATGTGATTGGTGCATCAGCTGCTTCATTTTTCACTAATCATTCTGTACAGTTGTAATCGGTCAGTGTAATCGGACAGTTGGCTGTAATCGGACACCTATAATCGGATACTTGAAGCAGCCAATCATATTAGGTCCACTCAGCTAAATCTAACAATCACATAATTGATCACAATAACCATAGCAACAACTACTTATCCAAAGAAAAACAAGACAATTTGCCATTCTGATGCTATTTACGTTCCGCCACGAAATCATAAGATTTGAGAAGTAGCCTAAGAATGGGTATCGTAAGTCTTAATTCTGTCCGTGAAGATAAGTTGCTTACAGGTAATGATTGAGTCTTTCTGAAATTACACCCTATCTTTGTCGATCCTTCAGTGTACTCCAGGGTCTGCACTTTCTCCTGCCCATACTCCTTCTCCTGCTACAGATCCTACTCTTACTCCTTCTCTTACTCCATCTCCTGCTGCAGCTTCTACTCCTGTTGATACTCTGCTATAGCTCCTGCTCTTCCTCCTGCTCAACTCCATCTTCAGTCCCCGCTACTAATCTTGCTCCTACATGTGCTCCTGATCCTGCTTGAGTTCGATCTTCAGCTTCTGCTCCTAATCTTGCCTTACCACGCCCCTGATCCTGCTTCAGCTCGAGCTCCTGCTATTTCTTCCGCTACAGCTCCATCTTCGGTCCTGATCCTGCATCAGCTCGAGCTCCTGATCTTTCTCCTGCTCCAGCTCCATCTTCAGTCCCAGCAACTCCCTACCCATGCTCCTGATTCTGCTGTTCTGCTCCTGTCTCTGCCTTCTTTGCTAGTCCGTCAACTATGCTTTCGTTACATTTTTCCTTTTGGTATTTCTTCCCGAAATTTTGATTTCTCATGCGACATGCACCTATAGCTTTGTTTCAAAGCTCATTTTCTAGTTTCCCGATCTTCAATGCATCATTGATTATTCCGCTGCTTGAGGTGAAAAATTGCTTACCTATTTCATTAGTACCATAATATACGGCAACTTTTCTCTCAACACTCCTAACTTGAATTACACTCATACGTATACGTCTTTAGGCTCGTCGAAATATTGCATGACAAGCTAAATCATTTCGGCATAAATCCTGGAATGCATCTCATACGCAGGTTGAATATTCTGGTTTTTTGGCTGTATTTAGAGAGGTGAATACTATTCGTGTAAATTGTAAGTGAAAAAAGATTATTGGTAGAATTTCACGATCGCACTTGTTAATGTTGTGGTTTTTTTTAATGCTTTCCTGCTTTAAAATTCGTGGGGAGGGGCCACGGAGATTTATAGTAAGTAAGACGGGTGAGCAAAAGTGAATTAAATATTGTAACAACAGTAAAATTGGTCCGCAGATGCGTGCTTTAACGCACGAATTAAAATACATGGAGAAACCTTGAAATACATATTTAATAGTGTTTGTCACCATTTAAAACATGGTACTTCGACGAATGATACATACGTCTTGTTCATGAAAGGGAGCAGGAAAAACAAGCACAAGTACGATAGCAAGAATGACAACCTGGTTTTCGGATGCTTGGCTGATCTCTTTCCATCGTAACCATAACAAGAAATGGATTTATTATTATCCTTGTTTGCAGTAAACGGTGGCTTCGAATCGAAACCAACGCTTTTGTCGTTTCTCTTGCATTGGCGGATTTCTGTGTTGGGCTGGGTATTGTTCCGATTGCCCCATCCACACTAGCGTGTTTACATGACCTTCGATAGCATCAACGTTTTTGCTTTGCATTTTGCCTATCATCCCCAATTAAGCAACCAAAAAACGCGGATTCAAAGGTAAATTTTTGAAAAAAGTTTCAGTGAAGTGTTTTGAAAGTGCATGCACCACTTTTGAAACGTTTCGTTTCTCGTGTGGACGGATGGAGAAGGAGGCTTTTAAAAGCGATGTTGAAGAAATAGGTCAAGTATTGTCGCATGACTGTAAGCGGAAGATTGGTGAAAATGCACCAAAACGTACGAGTTTTCCAAGGAAAATGCAGTATAGAAGGCAGAACAAATCGACAAACACTTATGTAGGTGAAGATGTTTTGCCTCATTTTGGTAGAGACTAAAAACGTTGTGATTAATGTTGTCGCATCAAATTTTACGAAATATTTTATCACGAAGCTCATAACTAAAATTTTACGTGTAACTCACTACAATGTGACCGAACACTAAGTTTGAAAGTGGGGGAAATACGTGTTTTAACCGAATGCGACTGATGATAACTTGTCGCTATATGCAAATAAAACAAAGTGAACTGTCTTTATAAGGAAAGTCTCATTTTTCAATTAGTTATAGCGTGTTGAAAGTCGTGAAACGATGTATGCAACGATTTCACTCCATACCGAAGAATGTAGCGGGTGATTTACTAACTGTTCGATATTTTTGACAGTGAAAAGGCAAAAATAGAACTTTTTCCCCTCTTTTTTTTAGCCATCTATAAAATTAGAAGAGGATAATGTGACTCGCTAAAAATAGATGGCGTGGTAATTTTTGGCCGTTAAACCAGATTGAAGGATTGCTGGGAAGCGGCTGAGTAAAGTTGCACTTTTGAGACTTAGCAATCAACGAAAACAATTTAAAATTGCACGCATTTTGAGGAGAAGCAAGTTTATAGTAAAAATAAACTAAAAAGATATAGAAACAGCCGAAATACGGGTTTTGGTATATGATTGACTCTTTTTGGCGATGTTTTCAAACAAACCAAGAGTAGTTAATGGGCTCTTGTCTATACCTGATACTGGTCGGAATTCTGAGTTTATTTTGTATGTAAAGCGGAACTTTTCTTAAAATTAGAGTCAGTTTTGAAATTGAAATCGTTTAAGCCAGCTGATCACTGAAAGCTAAATGTAAACCTCTCAATCAAGAATATCCTTGAATGTGTTGCGCCGTATAAACATCATGAACACGATCTTTTCATTTTTAAACATTTTACCTACCACAGCGCTCATTCACAAGAGAGAGTATACACTTCGTGGTGTATGACTCGATCGCAACCGGCAGAGACAGCAAACATGCATACCTTTAGAGATTTTTTTTGCCGGGGGCAAGGGCAAGGAAGAACGCTAAATTAAGTGCATTCAAAAGAAAATAATGGAAACATTATAGAGTTCCTTTTTTACAGTAACGAGGAATATGTTGAACTACGACTGATAAACAAGCGCTAACATTCTTTAAGACGAATTTATAACAAAAATTACATTTGATTTTAATTGAAAGAAAGATGGAAGGGGAACGCTGCCCCTTATTTGGCTTTTAACTATTTCTTAACAATCGTTAGCAAAACTCAAGTATACTTTGGAATCCATACCTATTCACAGTGTTTTAGTATTTGCAAAGAGCGCCTAGGTCAATGTTTCGCCCAGTTAACGTATTCATCCTTCAAGGCGGAAATTTACTCTGGGGGAAAAGGATATGTCAATGTTCTTTGACAGTTACTTTATCTCTGGTGTAGGTGATAAATCCCCAAACAAAATTAAAGCATCAAAAACGTCAATGCTGTTAATTTTCTAAAGGCGGATTCAAGGATTGTGATCCTTCCTCAGATGGTTATCACTGGAATAAAACAATTTTTTGCGATGACAAAATGGAAACCTGGTTTTGGATTCTCGGTTGGTCTCTTTCCATCTTAACCATAGCTGGAAATGGATTTATCGTCTTCCTCGTTTGCAGAAGACGGCGGCTTCGAACCAAAACCAACGTATTTGTCGTTTCTCTTGCAGTGGCGGATTTCTGTGTTGGGTTGGTTGCTTTTCTCCCACTTTTCGTCTGCGAGAAGACAACTGGATGCAGCCCCGGCGCTTTTAAAGAAAACAGGGCCGTGGAATTGATAAGGTGGCTTTTTGCGTATGCGTCTGTAACAAACTTGTGCAGTTTAGTCCTGGATCGCTACATAGCTGTTGTGAAGCCTCTCAAGTACCTAACATTCATGACGCGCAAACGTGTTTCTCAGATGATTTTTCTCTCTTGGGCACTTTCAATTTTTGTTATTTTCCCCTTCATTCTAACATGGCTAGCTTTTAACGACAACAGTTCTCTTTTCTTAATTAATTATTGGATAATGATGATTTTCTTCGAGTTCTTGCCATGCTGTGGTCTTATCTTTTGGTTTGGTTCTATGTTACATGTGGTTTATAAGCACGAACAAGCTGCCCGCATTTTAGCAAAACAACTCCGCTTTAATCGTCGATTTTTGTTCAAAAGCGGGGAGAAGTCTGCTGTGAAATTGATGGCCATTGTTATTGGCCTATTTATTACAGTTGTCATAATTGCCTTGCAATGTTTTCTTGTTTCCATCCTGAAGGGCAAAAAATCGTGTAATGATGAAGAATTTAAAACACCTCTTCTCGTTTTAAACTCTGCCATCAACCTTGTTGCTTACGCTCTGTTCAAGAGGGACATAAAGGAGGAGGTAAAACGAAGCATTCGCAGTGTGATCTGAAAGAAGAGAAACAATATTGAATAACTTAATGACTCTAGATTTTTTCCCAATAGATAGCTTTCTACTAGGATCGATCATAACGTAATGCAAGCATTCCCTATTATAGAAAATAATTTTTATAAGCAGGAAACAAGTTATATAGTTTTAGGATTCAAATTATTGAGTAAAGCTCAAAATGAAATGTTATACTCGTGTTTTATTGATATAAAGTTTTATCGCTGGGCATAAAATGCAAATGAATAAGGTCTAGAGATCTCAAACTAGATCTCAATGTCAATTGAGATCAGGTTGTTCGTTTGAAAAATGAGTAATTTTACTTTGTTGAAAAGCTAACTTTAATGAGATGCGTTTAAATTTTCCTAAGGAATAAGACTGAGCAAGAACATAGAAGTTAGAGTAATAAGCTAGTTATCTCTCCATGCTAAGTTAATTTAACAGGTGCAAAAAATTTGGCCTAAATTTGCGCATGTTTTAAAAGTACAAGGAGGACTTAGAATAAAAAATTGACTATCTGAGATGCGCTTGGCAGAGTATGTATATGCTGCGAATGAAGAAAATTAGTACTATTCCGGAATAAATCGCAAATGAGTTCTGATGTTGATGTCAGTTGAGATCAGCTGGTTTACTGGGAGAGATAATTCTATCCTGCATAACAAACAACCCAATTTTGAATTACTGAGTTAATCCTAAACCTTTAAGACTGGACTAGCGCCAAATTTATCTCTTCGGTATCATTGTTAAATCTTGAATCAAACATCAAGGTCTTACTTAAAATGAACAAGGAGAGATACTGAGTCAAACAGATGATGATACGTGAACCGTTAATTTGGAGTATGCAGAACGTGTTTATTTTCAGACTTTATTAATGGTCAAGCGGTGGTGTATACAACGCAAAGCCGGTGAAACACCATTAACGCCGTATGGCTTTTGTCGTTCGCAAACGTGAGTACGATAATTTTAGTTACCTTACGATGATTTGTTTTTTTCTTGGACTCAAAGAAGGAAAAACAATTGAACGAAATGGTTCGCTTAAAATTTTTTTGTGCTGCGAACTGCATTTCTGAGACTTTGAACTATCAAGTTGGACAACCGATATGCGGTTAAAAACACCTTCCGCATTCGTTCCTTGGATGATTTGCCGCTTACTTGTCGTTTTGTCCTAGGAAGATTTTGTTAACAATACCCTACAACACAAATTCAGTAAGGTCTCACGAAGCCAGGTGCTCACTGATAACCAAAAAATTGCCTTGGAAAGCCGCCAGTGGGCTTTTGAGAGAGTTATAAATTTAGTTTTTTTAATCAGTGAAGCTTTTACATTCGAATCAAGTTCGGATTATAAGTAAATCGTTTTTACGTTATTGAACCGTTTTAACTTGTCAAAGGAAGAACTTATCCAGCAAGATTTTCCGTGTATGAATCATGCGTATTTAAGAAATTTTTTTCCGAACGTTTTCATCTCATTGTGATTGATTATGTTGTTAGACATGCACTCATTGTTGTTCAAATTGATTACGTCTGCCAAACTTCAGTAGAAGTACTTTTAGAAGTAGAGTTTTTCGGGTGACAAGAGAAATAACATGCTTCTGGTTATACTGAAATAATATCTGTCATCATTGACTTGGAAATTAAGATAGTCCAATCGATCGTTTTGTCAGTTTATAGCTCAGGTGACTTGGCATAAAAATAAATAATTTCTCCCTACGAAAAGAGACATCCCATTTGCTGTGTTTAGTAGCTGGTCGTAAAGTGTGCAAGCTCAACTGAGAAATATGGAATTACAGGAAGTTGGATTACTGTGTTTTCTTAGCAGCAAGGTAGATGGAGTTTAACAGGACGAAAAACGTTCGGTTTCGAACATGTTATGTACAGAAGGCAAGTCAGAGGCTCGATTAAACACAACTAAGAATATAATCGATTGTCTCGCAAAAACCGTGTGTCGAGAGTACTTTTGATGCAATTTGCAATATCACTCACTCACTCACTCATGCCCATTATGCCGTGTGGCACGTAGGGCGGCTACGAAGGATCGCCACGTCTGTCGGTTCTGGGCCAGCTATGTTCTTACCCATCCTCCTTGATAACTGTTTTACGTGTGTAAAATAGTTCATTTCTCCCTTGAATACCTCTGTTGTCTTTTATCCTAGAAAGTTTTCAAAAGACGCTTTTTGGAAAATTTTCTTAACGTTTTTTCCTTTGCGCATCTTTATGTTTTAAAGGGCTGTTTCTTATATGACAAGTAATTGACTTACTCCCAGTGTTTCCAGCTTAGAATTCACTGTTTTCTTTATGTCAGATGACAAACAAGGAGATATTCTCAACTTTGTTCCTCTTTTTTCCCGCAGAGGTCCGAGTACGAGAAAACCGTATGTCTCTGTCATGTTCATTTAACCTTTCTCGCATGGATCTCCCTGTTTCGCCCGCGGTATACACTGTTGGTACGGACCTGTTTCAATTAAGGTTTTCATTTTTTCATGGTAGGTGTTTGTGTCTAGGATACACTAGCGCAGCCTTTTCTGCTGGCAGAATAGTGATAGTGTCGTGTTGTTTTATATTCTTAAAGGCCTTTTGCATATCCTTCGTGATGTTGGGCTTGGGTGGTTTGGCCTGTTGAAGGATGCCGTTTACAGTTCGTCTTACGGTGTCTGCTTGCTTTGAGTCAAGCACTCTTATTGCCGACTAGACTTTGATGACTATTTCTGTAGCTGGGATGTTGGATGGATTGGTGAAAAATTGTTTACCTATTTCATTAGAACCGTCATGTTCGGCCATTTTTCTCTCAACACTCCTAACTTGAATTACACTCCTACGTATGCGCCTTTAGGCTCGTCGGAATATTGCATGAAACGTCATTTCGGCATAAATGCCTTCCTGGAATGCATCTCATATGCAGGTTGAATATTCTCATTTTTCGGCTGTGTTTAGAGAAGCTAGTAATATTTATGTGAATCGTAACTGAAAAAAAATTACTGGCAGAATAGCACGGTCGCACTTGTTAATGTTAATTTTTTGGTTTTATTGAATTCTATCCTGCTTTAAAATTCGTGGGGAGGGGCCATGGAAGTTTAGACAGGTGAGGAAAAATAAAATAGAGTAGTAGCAATGGTAAAATTGGTCCGCAGATGCGTGCTTTAATGATCTACCGGAAAATACGAATATGATACGTCAAGAATATGATTGTTAATTTTCCAAAGTGCTTTTCTATTACTGACGAATTAAACACATGGAGAAACGTGCAAGAGGACTGGGCACGTATAAGAGGACTGGGGCGGGTGTAAGGTGCGCGGAGAGTTATGGGATGGTGGTTTGTAGGTAGAGGTCGTTTGTAGGGCAAGGCATTCTACGGTCAGCCTTCGCTGTGTTTAGTTGTTCGTTTTCGTTTTTGTATAAGTTTAGAGCTTTACTTGCATACTACCTTAAGTAACTGTGTATAACATGTCATTCATAGGATACCCTTAAACCCCAGGGGTGGCACCGCTGCTTTAGTTGGGGGCACGCGTTCCCCGTTTTTTCCGCCTGCTGGTTTTTAGGGGTTTTTGTGTCCGGCTTTGATGCATTTAGTTTACTTCAATCGTATAAGACTTTCGTAGGCATATCGATTTGGCGTTAAATAAACGGTGTCTTGGCTGGCCAACGCGCCCAGATATCAACTCTTTGTGTGCCCGGTTGAGTAGTGGAGGCAAAATCCTGAACACACATATGTAAATAGTGTTTGTCACCATTTAAAATATGATACTTCGATTATGATGTCTTATTCATAAAAGGGAGCAGAAAACACAAACACAAATAGCAAGAAACGATAGCAAGAATAGCAACCTGGTTTTGGATGCTTGGCTGATCTCTTTCCATCCTAACCATAACTAGAAATGGATTTATTATCTTCCTCGTTTACAGCAGACGATGGCTTCGAACCAAAACCAACGCGTTTGTCGTTTCTCCTCACCAAATCAATACAATATCAAACAGAAAGGTGATGAACATAAGAGAAAATATCAGTTAGGGGAGTATTAGTTGATTCAATACCAAATTCCCAGAACTGACATCATATGAGTTGTATGGCAAACAGTAAGGAGAATTGCTAATGAGATCTTGAGAGGGACATAAGGAAGGAGGTAAAAAGAGTTGTTAGATATAGAGAGAAACTCAGTTTTGAAAAGGCCTCGTCCACACTAGCGTGCTTACCTGACGTTCGATAATGTCTACTTTTTCCTTTCACCAAAACACCAAAAAACGCAGATGCAAAGTAGATATTCGGAAAAGGTTACACTGGTAGAGTATCTTGAAAATGCACCACGTTTGAAATGTTCCGTTTTCTGTGTGGACAGATGGAGAAGGAAGCTTTTAAAAAAGATGGCAAAGACGTAGGTCAGATATTGTCGGGTGATTCTAAGCGGAAGATTGGTGAAAATGCATCAAAACGTTGGAGTTTTTAAAAGATAATGCAGTATAGAAGGCAGGTGAGAAAAAATCGATAAACACTTGCGTAGGTGAAGATGCTTTGCCTCGTTTAGGTAGAGTCTAAAAACGTTGTGATCAGTGTTGTCGCGACAGATTTTACGAAATATTTTATCATCAAGCTCACAACTATAATTTAAAGTTTAACCCACTATAAAGTGACCGAACACTAAGTTTAAAAGAGGAGAAGAGACTTTTTTAGCCAAATGCGACTGATGATAACTTGTCGCTATATGCAAATAAAACAAAGTGAACTGTCTTCATAGGAAGTTTCATCTTTCAATTAGTTAGCGTGTTGAAAGTAGTGAAACGAGGTATGCAACGATTTTACTCCATATCGAAGAATGTAGCGGGTGATTTATTAACTGTTCGATGTTTTTGACAGTGGAAAGGCAAAAATGGAACTTTTCCCCTCTTTCTTTAGCCATCTATAAAATTGAAGGAGGAAAATATGACTCGCTAAAAATAGATAAGGTGGTTGAAGAATTGTTAAGAAGCGGCTGAATAAATTGCATTTTTGAGACTTAGCAATCAGCGAAAATACTATGAAATTACAATTATTTTGAGGAGAAGCAAGTTTATAACAAAAATCAACTACAAAAAACTAATATAGAAATAGCCGGAAATACCGGGCGCTTTTGCTCGCTAGGGCATTAGCGTTTCGTTATGGAATTGACTTTTTTAAGCGATGTTTTCATCCAAACAGAAAGCAGTTAATTTTAGCATCATTTCACCACTACTGCTTTCAATAAACTTTATTACTTGTTTTCTGACAGTGTTTTTTGCAATTAGTTTGTATATTATGACATTTTATTTTAAGACAACAAAAGGAGACCTGACAATGTGCTGAAGCTGTCAGAGATAAGTTGTCAAAATCCATATTTAGCTATCTTCAATAATCTAGTTTCTTACTGCTCGTGGAAAGGCTTCATATCACCACGAACATCGTGCGATTTTCATCAATTAGAATAGAAGTGTACTAGAATGAGTACCCCGTGGTTGCCTCTCTTGTGATCAGTTACCTTCCTTTGATTCATTGACTTCATTGAAGGACTAGAGGCTGTTAACTTAACGGTAAGAGCGGCCGGATTTCAGGCTGATTTGTCAACTGCGATGTGTTTGAGGGAGACGACATCATAAAATCAACGGAGTGTTTTCCAATGCTTTTTAGTTGCATAGGGAATTGTAGTTTTGTAGTCCAAACCCAAACTTTATACTCTCAGCTTTCATTTGTATAGAGCTGGCCACCTGAAGACCACAAAATGGAAACGTGGTTTTGGATTCTTGGCTGGTCTCTTTCCATCCTGTCCATGACTGGAAATGGCTTTATTATTTTCCTTGTTTGCAGAAGGAGGCGGCTTCGAAACAAAACCAATGCTTTTGTCGTTTCTCTCGCATTGGCAGACTTCTGTGCTGGCTGGAGTGCTTTTCTACCGCTTTTCGTCTGCGAGGAGATAACCGGATGCGACCCTAAGGCCTTGCCAGCCAGCTGGGTGGATTATTTCTGGTGGCTGTTTATATTTGCGTCTGTGACAAACTTGTGCAGTTTAGTCCTGGATCGCTACATTGCTATTGTGAGGCCGTTAAGTTACTTGACTTTTATGACACGCAGAAGCGTTTTTCAGATGATTTTCATGTCTTGGACCATTCCAGTCGTCGTTGTCTTGGCATTTTTATTAAACTGGCTTGTTTCTGAAGAGATTGTGTTGTTTAAAGTGCTCATCTCAATTTCAACTGTATTTTTAGAAATCTTGCCGTCTTGTGTGTTAATTTTCTGCTTTGGATCAATGTATTATGTTGTTTATAAGCACGAAAGAGCCGCCCGCATCTTAGCAAACCAACTCCGCTTTAACCAAAGATTTTTGTTTAGAATCAAGGAAAAGGCTGCCGTGAAAATAATGGCAATTGTTATTGGTATATTCCTTCTCGCCTTCTCATTCGCTATACGATGTAGCTTCATACACATTTTGAAATACGGAAAACCGTGTGATGATAAAGAATATAAAATTCCCCTTCTTGTATTAAACTCCGTTGTTAACCCCTTCGCTTATGCCGTCTTCAAGAGAGACATAAACATGGAGATAAAACGGTATATTTGCTGCGTCATTTGTAAAAAGAAACACCACAGTGATCCAATTTATGAAAACAACTCTTTCATCCTGCGGAACTACAATATTTAACGCGTCAAACCAGAGCAGCTCCTAATCAACCAAAATTTGTCTTGAACTATTAATATTTGTTCCGCGATCGGGTTAACAGTCAATAACTTAAGTATGAAATTATAATTCAGAATTTGCTTATGGTGTGTGCATGATGACAAGAGTAGATCATAACAATAAAAAAGGATCCTGTTAATCTCATCAAGTTTTATCGATTCTCGTTCCTTTTGGTTCATTTTTAACTGTTAAGGTTACTTTTGTCTAATTTTTCCAGTCTGTTTCATTTAATAGGTTTGCAAATCAGTCTGTCAGTCAGCCAGTCAGTTTGTCAATCGGCCAGTCAGTTTTCAGTCATTTCGTAAGTTACCTAGTCCATCAGTCAACTAAGTCTGTCAGTCAGTCAGTTGTCAGTCTCTCATTCCTTCAGACAGTCAGTCGGTCAGTTTTCAGTACGTCTTTCAGTCAATAAGACAGTCAGTTTTAAGTCAATTGTCGGGGCAATCAGTTGATCAGTATTAGTCAGTGTTAGGTCATTTAATTGGTCAGCGTATTCAGTCACCCAGTAAATCAGTCAATCAGTTGATCAGTAAGTCGGTGTTCAGTCATTTAGCTAGTTGGTCAGCATATTCTGTCAGCTAGTCAGTCAGTCAGTCAGTCGGTCAGTCAATCAGGGTATTCAGTCGGTCATCCGATCATTCAGACGGTCATCCGATCATTCAGTCGGTCATCCGATCATTCAGTCGGTCATCCGATCATTCAGTCGATCAGGGTATTCAGTCGGTCATCCGATCATTCAGTCGATCAGGGTATTCAGTCAGTCATCCGATCATTCAGCCGGCCATTCTATCATTGAGTCGGTCATTCAATTATTTAGTTGGTCATCCGATCATTGAGTCGGTCATCCGGCGATCATCGGGTCGGTCATCCGGCGATCATTGGGTCGGTCATCCGATCATTCAGTCAATCATTCGATCATTCAGTCGGTCATTCGATCATTCAGTCAATCATCCGATCATTCAGTCGATCAGGGTATTCAGTCGGTCATCCGATCATTTAGTCGATCAGGGTATTCAGTCGGTCATCTGATCATTCAGTCGATCATTCGGCGATCATAAAGCCGGTCATTCGATCATTCAGCCAATCATTCAATCACTCAGTCGGTCATCCGATCATTCAGTCGGTCATAAGATCATTCAGTCGGTCAGAGTATTAAACCAGCCACTCAGTCAGTCCTTAGTCTGAGCATTCAGCTTCTCAGTCAATCGGTCATTCAATCAGTCAATTGGTCGGTGAATTCAGCCAATCAGTCAGTCAGCCATTCAATCGGTTAATCAGTCAGAGAATTCACCCAGTCAGTCAGTCGGTCGGTCAGTCAGTCAGTCATACAATCAGTCTGTCGGTCAGAGTAGTGAAAGAAGAACGGCTATTTCGCGACGTAGATAAACGAAGTCAGCAAGCACTGCAATAAGCGATGAAAAAGTGAGTTTTCTTGAAAGTGAAGGTTTCCTTAGGCTTTGACTACTTAAATGGACCATTTCCCGCTTTCTTGTCGTTTGATCTTTTAGGATAATCTTGTTAACGATAACCTACACGACATAACAGTTTATAATCTCTTGAACAGTACCCTACTAATTCAGGCGGGTCTCATAGAGCCAAGCGTTCACTGATAATCAAAAAGTTAATTTGGTTTTCAAACGAATAATATGTTAATCCTGTTTAAGTTTCGAGCCGTTAAAGAATGAAGTCACAGATTTTCCTTGAACGAGTCTTGCCTACTTAAGAAATGAAATTTTATGCAGAACATTTTCATCTATTACGCTCGATTATATTGTTAGACATGCACCCACTGTTATATACCACAGGCAGCCCAAGCTCCAGCTGTGAGATGATCATCTTGCGCAATAACAGTTAATGCGGAATTATAAGAGTTTTTATGGGAATATTTACGACCGCTCTAAGGAATAAAACAATACGTCAAATTCTCAATTAAAATATCTCACCTTACTTCCACAGCGTATCACTTGTTATCTGACTGCTTACTTTCATGAAAAGAACCCATTTTAGCGAGTTGTCAATTTCGAGGTTTTCACGTACATAAGAAAAGCTCAAGGCTGAACACTCCATTTCCGAACGCCCAATCTGAGAAGCGAAAAATTCCAATGCAAAATGGCCGGGCGGCCACAAATCCAACGCAGAATCTAAGCACACATACTGCAGTTTCATTTCAATTCAATAGAAACTCAATCTTCCCTGTGCGACCAACGACCAAATTTCCAGTTTAGAGGTTTCTAACAGGCCACGTACACATCAACCTTGAAACACGACCGTTGAAAACCAGCTTGGTAGCCCTGCCTTCTTTTTAAACTGAGCCTCACCAGGAACCCCACCGTAACTTGGCATGAAGAAATTGTCTTAGCACCACGAGTGCCAAGACCTGGCGAACAGGTGTACTATGTTTTTTCACCCCTCTATAATTGTTTTGCGAGCGTATAATGGTTTTTTATCGACTGCCCATGAAAACTTTTTAAATGACGCATTTTGCGAACCTTGCTAAAATTTTTAAACAACAGATTCTTTTCCTGTGTAGATCATTAAGCCATCGAGGGCTGTTTTTAACATGAGAAGTAATAAACTTCCTCCTGATATTTCCAGCTTTGCATTCATTGTTTACCTCACTTGCAGATGACAACGATGATAAATTTTCGAATTTTCGTAATACTATATTTCATAATCACCTCATCAGTGTTTGTCTCTAAAATGAGGCTACCTTTATTCTCTAATTTGTCGTTTAACGCCATGGTTATTTTTCCATCTCGAACTGTCCTTTTTCCCTTTAAATCTAAGTTTAACCGCTTAGCGGTTGTTCATTAGTTTTGGAAGAGTAGAGTTAGGTTAGGAAAGATTTTAGAGTTAGGTTGTTTTTAAAAATGAGTAATGCTACTTTGGTGAAAAAGCGAACTTTAATTAGCTGTTTTTCCATTTTTCAAGAAACAAGACTGAGCAACAACATATAGTTGTTAAAGGAATGAGCTAGTTGTCTCTTCATGCTGAATGACTCTGGTAAGATTTAACGGGTGGAAAAAGTTTGCCTTAATTTAAATTTGCGCATGTTTTTAAAAGTGCAAGGAGGACTTAAAGTAAAAATTGAAATAAAAAGATTTTCAGAGATTCACTCAGCAGAGTATGTATACGATACAAATGAAGAAAATGTATCGAGTATTCTTCCGGAATAAATTGCGAGTGGGTAGAAGTGAGTTCTAGTTTTGATGTCAATTGAGATCAGCTGGTTTACAGTAAGAAATAATTTTATCCTGCAGGCAAACAACCAACTTTTGAATTACTGCGTTAATCCTAAACCTTTAATACTGGACTAGCGCCAAATGTTTCTGAACGTTACTATTGTCTAATCAAACATTAAGGTCTCGAGAAAAAAACGACAACAACAACAACAACAAAGCCAAAAAAAGCAAGAGGAGAAAACAATTACATAGCGTGCGTAACTCCTTCGGTCTCACAATTCCATTATAAAATTTGTTATCACCATTTCATCATTATTTCTTCTCTGCCAGTAATCTCGCCATCGGCCTTCATATTATTACCTTTTTATCAAGCTGTCAGAGATAGGTTGTCAAGACTCTTATTTAGCTCTTTTTAGATAGAAATTTCTCAATGTCAATGAGAAAGGTTGACGTCACTGCGGACATGATTATTTGTGCGGTTTTGGTCAATAAGCACAGATGCACACACGAGTGTTTCCCCTCCGACGTGCCTCTCCTATGATTAGTTTCCTTCCTTAAGTTCATTGAGTTACCAAATCTGGAATGGAGGATTGTGGGTTGACCTAACACAAAGAGCGGCAAGAATTCAGCCTGATTAATCAATTGTGACGTATTTTTGAGGGACCTCCGAACAAGAGAAAATCACTAGATATTTTCAATGTTTGTTCTTAAATTAGTTCAAGTCCTCAGCGAAAGTATATCCTCACAGCTTTCCACTTAACAACCACAAAATGGAAACTTGGTTTTCGATTCTTGGTTGGTCTCTGTCCATTCTGACCATAACTGGAAATGGATTTATCATCTGCCTCGTTAGCAGAAGACGGCGGCTTCGCAAAACCAACGCATTTATAGTTTCTCTTGCAGCGGCGGACTTCTGTGTTGGGCTCAGTACTTTTCCCCCGCTTTTCGTTTGCGAAGAGATAATTGGATGTAACCCAAAGGCCTTCTTAGCGAGCGGGATGGATTATCTAAGATGGCTCTTTGGGTACACTTCGGTTACAAACTTGTGCGGTTTAGTCCTGGAGCGCTACGTTGCTGTTGTGAAGCCTTTAAGTTACTTGACTTTTATGACGCGCAAACGGGTTCTCCAAATGTTTGTTATCTCTTGGACCATTCCAGTTATTTTGGTCTTGGCTTTTTTACTAAACGGGCTTGTTTTTAAAGAGATTCTGCTGTTTAAAGTGCTGACACTGATTACCATTGTTTTTCTAGAATTCTTACCGTGTTCCGGTCTAATTTTTTGCTTTGCATCAATGTATTACATTGTTTACAAGCACGAAAGGGCCGCCCGCATCTTGGCAAAACAACTCCGCTATAACCAAAGATTTTTGCTCAGAATCAAGGAAAAGGCTGCTGTGAAAATAATGGCAATTGTGATTGGTTTGTTTCTTGTAACTTACTCGTTCGCTTTGCGATGTAGCTTTATTTACATTTTGAATGACGACGAAAAACCGTGTGATGGTCAGGAATATAAAATACCCCTTCTTGTATTAAACTCCGTCGTCAACCCCTTCGCTTATGCCGTCTTCAAGAGAGACATAAACATGGAGATGACACAATATATTTGCTGTGTCGTGTGTAAAAAAAGAAACCGCACAGAGCCAATTGATGAAAACAACTCTTTCATCCTACGCAGCTGTAATGCTTAACATGTCAATCCAAAAATTCAAAACTTGGACAAACGTCTTCTCGACTGTCTTCAGCTATGCACCACGAGTTAAAAGTCCATAAGTAAGATAAGGATTTTGCTGACGGTGTGTGCATGATGAGGAGAGTAGATCATACCTTTCATATCAATGTCTGAAAGAATTCTTTTCATCTCATCAATCCTTACCAATTCGTATTTCTTTTTGTATATTTTCAATTGTTACGGTTAGTTTTTTTCTACCTCTGCTAATTGGTCTGTTTCATTTTATAATTTTGCAAACCATTCTGTCAGTCAGTCAGTTTGTCTCTCAATCTGTCAATTAGTTAGTCAGTGAGACATTCAGTCCGTCAATCAGTCAGTCAGTCTGTCAGTCAGTTAGTAAGTCAGTTGATCAGTTAGTCGGTCAGTCACTTAGTCAGTCAATCAATCAGTTTTCATTTAGTCCGTCAGTCACCCTATCCGTCAGTCCTTCACTTAGTCGGTCGGTCAGTCAGTCAGTCAGTCAGTCAGTTATTTAATCAGTCAGTCACTCAATTAGTCAGTCACTCAGTCAATCAGTCAGTTTTCAGTCAGTCCGTCAGTCCGTGAGTTAGTCTGTATGTCAGTCACTTAGTCTGTCATTCAGTCAGTCAGTTCATCTGTCCTTCCGTCAGTCCGTCCGTCCGTCCATCCGTCCGTCCGTCCCCCGTTCCCCCGTCCGTCCGTCCGTCCCTCCATCCGTCCATCCGTCCACTAGTCAGTAAGTCAGTCACTCAGATCTAATTCATACCGGCAGTCAATCATTCAGTCGGTCAGGGTAGTCAGTAATTTAGTTATTAAGCCAGTTTTCAATATACAACTGAATAAAGGGAGTGAAGATTTTAAAGAAACTGTGGTGCTTCGTCAATGTCGGGTATAAAAAGATATATGATATCGTTTTATCAAGTTTCTTGACAAATATTGTGTCCGAAATTATTTCTTCGCCATTGTGGCTTTGTTGAAGGCAAATCTAACTTCGATTGTGTTTTTCTAAGATTAAAAGAGTAAACAGTTATTTCGTGGTCAGTAAGCACTGTAATACGCCCATGAAAAAGTGAGTTTTCATCGAAGGGGAAGTTTCCTTTAACTTTGATTACTTAAAAAGAAAACGGGGAGATACTTAGTCAGACAGATATCCTACCTGATGCGTAAACAGTTAATTTGGAGTGTGCAGAATGTGTTTATTTGACTCAATTAATGTTTAAGCCGATTTAGGCGGCGTATACAAAAGAAAGCGGCTGAAACACAGTACGAATGCCATATGGTTTTTGTCGTTCGCAAACGTGAGTACGATTATTTTACTTTTAAGTAAAGACAGATCATCGTAAGTTAAAACTTACGATGATCTGTCTTTTTCCTTGGACTCAAAGAAGGTAAAGTAATCGAAATAAATGGTTGGCTTAAAAAATTTTGTCCTGTGCTGTGAACTGCATTTCTGATCAAGTTGAACAACAGATATGGGGTTGAAGACACCTTCCTGATTCGTTCGTTGGATCATTTGTCGCTTACTTGTCGTTTTTTCTTAGGAATATGTTGATAACATTACCCTACTATGCAAATTCAGAAAGGTCTCACGAAGCCAGGTGTTCACTGATAGCCCAAAAATTGCCTTGGAAAACTGCCGATGGACTTTTGAGAGAGTTTAAACATATCTATTTTTCTAAATTGGTGAAGCTTTTGCATTTGAATTAAGTTCGGATTATAAGTACATCGCTTTTAAGTTATCGTACCGTTTTCACTTTTCAAAGGATGAACATATCTGGCAAGATTTTCCGTGCATGAATCATGCATATTCAAGGTTTTTTTCCGAACATTTTCATCTCATTGTGATTGATTATGTTGTTAGACATGAACTCATCGTTGCACAAATCAATTACGTCAGCCAAACTTCAATAAAAGCACTTTTAAAAGTATAATTTTTCGGATGACAAGGTAAATAAGATGCTTCTGGTTATACTGAAATTATATCTACCATTATTGACTTGCAAATTAAGATAGTCCAATCGATCGTTTTGTCAGTTTAGCTCAGGTAAGAGAAAATAAAGTAACAATTATATTCCCTTGATTGTTTGCGAGAACTCGTCTACGGGACCTCGCAGTTACTAAAACAAAAACAAAACAGGTCCGCTTCACGTTAGGGAGGTTCCAAGGTTTGCATTTGGTTCCTAGACATATAAATGAAAGTCAACATGATTGTAATTATTCACAGGAATATTCTTTTTATAGTGCGGTTTTGATATGTAACTTTTAAACTAAATATATATGTAACTTTTAAACTATAAATTTTTCTGCGAATCCTCTTCTAACTAAGGGTATGATGATTGATGTAACGCAAATATTCCCATCCTGCTGCTAAAAGACTTATAAACATTCAAGAACAAGAGAATATGATTGATATGATTGATTGACTTAAGGTGAGTATTCGAATGAAGAGGCAAACATTTAGACACTTGTTTCTATATTGAGCGGTTACAATTTTTAAACACTCGTTTAAAACTAGAACATTGGAAACTACAACGACAGATGATATCAAGATCGTTATCCGCGTTATCATGCGACGTGTGAATAAGAATAACTTCCCAGCGTGGTGCGAAATTTAAAATGGACTTAAAAAAACCATCATGGGTCACAGGGATAGGTTAGCACAGTTGATATTCTCTTGCTTAAAAGTGAATCGTAAAATTACCAACGATTAGCTCTGGCAGTAGAAATTTTACAGACGTTAGACGAATTCAAGTGTTTTTTTGAAATGGGAGAAAGCTAAGAACTCTTCTTAGACACCATCATATTGAATAATTTTTTTAATAAGTTGTGAGTAGATATTTACTTTCAAACAAAATTAAGGTTTTTAGCCGGCTGCTGTTATATGCTAGCACATAAGGTGGACTCGTTGTATGTCATTAGGACGCCAAATTTAGCGAAAACATGAGTTTAATTTTCCATAACAGTTCTCTTCCAAATAGATCTTGAGGAACACTTTCTCCACCTGTATTTGATCATGATAGCAGGAGTAAAAGATGTTGGTGTCCATTATACGCAACCAAAGTCCTCCTCACACTAAAGATCTTTTGTCCCTGAAACCAGGGACTAGTTATGCTCTTCGCTCGTCTGCTCAATTTCTTCTGTTCGTTCCAAAAGCCAACTGCTCTTCACTTGGGGATCGGGCCTTTGCTCATGCTGCACCTGTTTTATGGAACTCGCTGCCATTAACTATAAGAACAAGTAGTAGCCTCGCCATTTTTAAAAAGCAACTTAAAGCATTTCTATTTAGGAAAGCTTTTAGTTTGTTTCAATAGTTCTAATGTTTATTGCCTTTGAATATTTTAATTTTAATTATTATAGAACTTTAACTTATGTAAAACGCTTCTGAATATTGTTTATAGTTTTAGCGCTATATAATTTCCTTATCATTATCATTATCATTATACGAAGAATAACTTATGATTGTTTATCCATGACAAGTCTCTGGAAGGTTATAGGAGTAAAACTACTTATATTACAAAATATAACCTTGTTTTTGGATTCACAATGATATTTCAAGACAGAGCTGTTATGATGAAATCATTTCAGATTAAGTCATCAAAATTGTTCATTCCAACTTATGTTGAAGCCGAGACCATGTAGTATTGATAATTAACGCCATACACTTTTTCCAAAAAAAGGAAGTTGCGTTTCAACGAAATTATATTTTCAGAACAGGAACAGTGTCTCCACTGTTATTAAGGAGCCTAACATATGGCGTCATGATGGCTCTCCGATATACACTTATATAGGGGAAAATTCATAAATATGAAATCAAGAGCTGCCTCAGGGACTACGATCTTTCTTCAGTTGTTTCTCGTGCGATTCTTGACAATATATCTGTGTAAACATTTTAAAAATTAACTCTAAGGCAGATAACAAAATGGAAACTTGGTTTTGGATTCTTGGCTGGTCTCTCTCCATTCTGACCATAGGTGGAAATGGATCTATTATCTTCATTGTTTGTAGCAGACGGCGGCTCCGAACCAAAACCAACGCGTTTATCGTTTCTCTTGCGGTGGCGGATTTCTTTGTTGGAGTGAGCACTTTCCCTTCATTGTTCTTCTGCCCGGAAGAAGGTGATTGCAACAGGTTATCTCACGATTTGAGGAACTTATTCCCATTCGCCTCAGTGGTAAACCTATGTACTTTAGTCCTGGAGCGTTATGTTGCTGTCGTAATGCCTTTCAAATATTTGACTTTTATGAAACGTCGCCGCGTTTTCCTGGTGATTTTCATCTCTTGGGCGATTCCAGTTATAACTACTTTGGCTTTTTTCAGAATGAATTGGCTTTGTCCAAGCCACCGTCTACTTTTTGAAATATTTACTTCGCTGAATATATTTTTTTTGGCTTTTCTGCCATGCTGTGGTCTGGTCTTTTGCTTCGCTTCAATGCTAATTGTTGTTAACAAGCACGAACGAGCAGCTCGTGTCTTAGCAAAGCAGCTCCATTTTAATCATCGATTTCTGTTCAAAATCCAGGAGAAATCTGCAGTTAAAATGATGGCAATTGTTATAGGAATTTTCCTTCTGGCGAACACATTTGCTTTACGATGTGGTTATATATTATTATTCAAAACAGGAAAAACATGTGATGATGAAGAATATAAAATACCCCTCCTTGTTTTAAACTCTGCTATTAACCCCATTGCGTACGCCTTCTACAAGCGGGATATAAAGAAGGAGATGAAAAAATGTATTTTCCGTGTCATCTAGGCTAAGTGATTCAACATTTTTCAGCTAATTCAAGAAATTCGCAAAATTGTTTTTTAAGCTTTCATTAATGGTTTGTCAATAGGCGTTGATAATTATGGAACGAAACAAAATTGTATTCCAAGATCACCTTGTGGTTTTTGTCTCTTGAACGAGGCTGCCTTTATTCTCCAATTTATTGCTTGACATCCTAGTGATCTTTTACCTCATTCGAGTTTGATTACCTGTTCGTGTGAATCTGAAGGTACCCTTTAAAATTCTTAACCGCACAAGCGTATGCTGTGAAGAGTTTGAAGTATGAAAGAGCACGATATAGATGGTAATAATCGCCATACTCGTCTTGCCAATCAGAATATGAAATTCATTCGTAGCAACGACACCTGCAGTCGGTGTTAAGACAATCTTGGCGCCCATGCTGCGCATTAGCGTGAGATGGAAAAGCAAGACGAAAATAGTGGTCGGAGTTAATGTTCTAGCCTTTCCCTTACTTAAAGGAATTGACGTCATTTGGCTGGGAGATGAAAAGAAGGAAAATGCGTCATAGGGAACCAAAACATTTACGACGTGGTGTGGGCATTTGAAAGTCACAACTTTCAATCTTTTAAACGTGGCGTGAAAAAAAATAGAATACGTGTTTATTCACTCGCATGTGATTGGGACGCATCCCAAAAAATAGAAATGTTATTAAAAATTTTTAGAATAAAAACGCTAAAGAAAACATATTTGTGTATTGATTGCTCGGAAAATATGTGGTTAGCTACTGAAGAACTCTCTCCCGAGTACCATGGTAAAAAGCGCTTCATATTTCACTGCTGAATGAACATGTCATCCAAAGGAAACACAGCATAAACTGAGAACACCATTAGGCCAGGATAGTGTATCTTTATTATTTTGCGCAAGATTAGTCCTTCGAAACGAAATTTCAATCGCATTTACTTCGAAAGCAGCATGTTTTCCAATTGTCAAATTTTGCAAATAAGCGACTTAAACAATAATATTTAATATGTGAGAAAATAAAAGCATTCCCAAAAGGTCAAGTTGGCCTCCGGTACCGCCTCATGAGTAAGTCAGAGAAAGTATAAGAGAGGAGGAGGTGGCGGGGGGGAGGTATTTAGTGTTATTGCCAAATCGTTTAAAGAAATTCGTTGAGTAAAACATACATATGACGCAGCTTCAACGCCTTTAGTTTAACTACAGACAAATTTGTGCTCCTATCGGGTTTTCTGATGCTCCCTCCTCCTCTAAAGAAAAGAGATGTTATTCGTACCAGACTATGACGAAAGGTATGAATATATTTAATTGAGCCGTGAAAAATTGTGCTTTCTACGTGGCAAGTGTATAAAGGCCCGGCCAAACGCAACATCGTTGCGCGCCTTGTGTTGCACACGTTTGGATCAAGTTTAAAAATGGTCACATTTTTGTTGCAGCATATTCTGATGTTGCAAGATGTTGCGTGCGTTTGGCCAGTTCCTTCACAAAATCTCTCAACAATATTGCAAGATGTTGCACTTAAATGTTTACTAGACGTAATGGACGGTTAAAATTTAACTTTTTTTCAAACATATTAAATCAATATACTAAGGATGTTCAAAGAAAATAAAACATTAAAAATACTTAACTTCAGTAGCTGAGTACTGAAAAGAAAGTTTTTCTGTTCTTAACTATGTGAATAACTTATTCCGAGCCACATTTTTAATAAGAAGTTCTGGTACTTGTTTGACTGCGTTAAAGCTGCATTCAGGTGGTTTTCAGTAAGGAATAATTTTGCCCTGAACAAGTCAGTGTTTGAGTTCGTGTCCACGTTTTCCGATGAAATCAGCCACAGTAAGAACAGAGAGTTCTAAAATCTGCTAGTTTTCTTAACGTTATTGGTGAAGCAGATAAAGGGGCAGAGGGGTTTTGTATTAAAAATTTACATACTTAAATAACAGCTGATTTAAAACACCAACGCGCCGGACTAAGATATAATTTAGTGAGTATAACATGGTTTGACACAAATTTCAGCTCTCGGCAAACAAATAAGCACTTTTATTAGCAGGCTAATAACAAGTGTTAGTAAAAATGTTCCGTAGTCAAGGAACCACCACGCCATGGTGGGTGGTCCATTAGTTCGTTTTTGAAAGTTATCTTCTGTATATTCACTTGAGTAAAGTCGCTCAAAAACCCCTTGATGGAAACCTGGTTCTGGATTCTTGACTGGTCTTTTTTCATCGCAACCATAGCTGGAAATGGATTTATCGTCTTCCTTATTTGCAGACGATGGCGGCTTCGAACTAAAACCAACGCTTTTGTCGTTTCACTCGCTGTGGCAGATTTCTGTGTTGAGCTGAGTGCTTTTCCCCACTTTTAAATTGTGAGAAGACAACTGGATGCGATCATGAAGCCCCTTTTGCCGACCGGGTGGATTATCTAAGGTGGCTGTTCACATATGCGTCTGTAACAAACTTATGTAGTTTAGTTCTGGCTCGTTACATCGCCGTTGTGAAGCTTCTCAAATACTTCTTGTTCATGACGCGCAAAAGTGTTTCTCAGATGATTTTGATTTCCTGGGCACTTTTAACCCTTATTTTTTCGATGTTCTAATGTCGTTCGTTTTTAAAGACAATCGTTCTCTTTTCTTGGCTATTGTTATTGGCCTGTTCCTTGTTTATTCTGCATGCTATCTGCGATGTAGTCTTATATACATAATGAAAGACGAACAACCATGTAATGATAAAAAATTCAAATTGCCTCTGTTAGTTTTAAACTCTGCCAGCAACCAGTTGCTTGCGCTCTGTTTAAGAGGGACATAAAAGAGGAAGCAAAACGATGCATTTGCTGTGTGATCTGAAAGAAGAGAAACAACATTGAACCACTTAAGGTTACTTTTGTCTAATTTTGCCAGTCTGTTTCATTTTATAGGTTTGCAAATCAGTCTGTCAGGCAGCCAGTCAGTTTTCAGTCATTTCGTAAGTTCCCATGTCCATCAGTCTACTAAGTCTGTCAGTCAGTCGGCGTTCAGTCTCTCAGTCCTTCAGAAAGTCAGTCAGTCAGCTTTCAGAACGTCTTTCAGTCAATAAGACAGTCAGTTTGAAGTCAATTGTTGGGGCAATCAGTTGATCAGTATTAGTCAGTGTTAAGTCATTTAATTGGTCAGCGTATTCAGTCAACTAGTACGCCAGTCAATCAGTTGATCAGTTGGTCAGTGTTCAGTAATTTAGCTAGTTGTTCAGCATATTCAGTCAGCTAGTCAGTCAGACGGTCTGTCAGTCAATCAGGGTATTCAGTCGGTCATCTGATCATTCAATCGGTCATCCGATCATTCAGTCGGTCATTCGATCATTTAGCCGGTCATCCGATCATTTAGTCGATCAGGGTATTCAGTCGTTCATCTGATCATTCAGCCGGCCATTCTATCATTGAGTCCGTCATTCAATTATTTAGTTAGTCATCCGATCATTGAGTTCGTCATCCAATCATTCAGTCGGTCATTCGGCGATCATTCAGTCGGTCATCCGGCGATCATTCGGTCGGTCATCCGATCATTCAGTCAATCATCCGATCATTCAGTCGGTCATTCGATCATTCAGTCAATCATCCGATCATTCAGTCGGTCATCCGATCATTCAGCCGGCCATTCTATCATTCAGTCGGTCATCCAATCATTCAGTTGATCATCCGATCATTAAATCGGTCATCCAATCATTCAGTCGATCATCCGGCGATCATCCAGCCGGTCATCCGATCATTCAGTCAATCATGCAATCATTCAGTCGGTCATCCGATCATTCAGTCGGTCATAAGATCATTCAGTCGGTCAGAGTATTAAGCCAGCCATTCAGTCAGTCCTTAGTCTGTGCATTCAGCCCCTCAGTCAATCGGTCATTCAGTCGGTCAATTGGTCGGTGAATTCAGCCAATCAGTCAGTCAGCCATTCAATCGGTTAATCAGTCAGAGAATTCACCCAGTCAGTCAGTCAGTCAGTCATACAATCAGTCTGTCGGTCAGAGTAGTGAAAGAAGAACGGCTATTTCGCGACGTAAATAAAATAATTAAGCAAGCATTGCAATATGCGATGAAAAAGTGAGTTTTCTTGAAAGTGAAACTTTCCTTAGGCTATTACTACTTAAATGGACCATTTCCCGCTTTGTGGTCGTTTGATTTTAGTGTAATCTTGTCAACGGTACCCAACGCGACTACTAATTCAGCGCCGAGTGCATTGTTGAGTTATTTAAGCACGCGGGATTCTTGAGAACACGAGAGAAGTGCGGAGAAACACAAGCCTTCGGCTCGTGCTTCTGGCACTGTAACATAAAACGGAACGTTGGATTAAAGACAACCGCCAAACATTTCAAGTATAAGATTCGATTCACTGACACACCAAACCGCTGTAAATAGAGAAAATTAATGTTTCTCTCAGGATGTACTATGTTTTTTCACCCCTCTATAATTGTTTTGCGAGCGTATAATGGTTATTTATCGACTGCCCATGAAAACGTTTTAAATGACGCATTTTGTGACCTGCTAAAGTTTTAAAATAACAGATTCTTTTCCTGTGTAGATCATTAAGCCATCGAGGGCTGTTTTCAACATGAAAGTAATAAACTTCCTCCTAATATTTCCAGCTTTGCATTCATTGTTTACCTCACTTGCAGATGAATTTTCGAATTTTCGTAATACTATATTTCATAATCACCTCACTAGTGTTTGTCTCTAAAATGAGGCTACCTTTATTCTCCAATTTGTCGTTTAACGCCATGGTTATTTTTCCATCTTGAACTGTTCTTTTTCCCTTTAAATCTAAGTTTAACCGCTTAGCGGTAGTTCATTAGTTTTGGAAAAGTAGAGTTAGGTTGTTTTGAAAAATGAGTAATGCTACTGTGGTGAAAAAGCGAACTTCAATTAGCTGTTTTTACATTTTTCAAGAAACAAGACTGAGCAACAACATAGTTGTTAAAGGAATGAGCTAGTTGTCTCTTCATGCTGAATGACTCTGGTAAGATTTAACGGGTGGAAAAAGTTTGCCTTAATTTAAATTTGCGCATGTTTTTAAAAGTGCAAGGTGGCTTAAAGAAAAAATTGAAAAAAAATAGAGTTTTAGAGATTCACTCAGCAGAGTATGTGTACGATACAAATGAAGAAAATTTATCTGGTATTTTTCCGGAATAAATTGCAAGTGAGTAGAAGTGAGTTCTAGTTTGATGTCATTTGAGATCAGCTGGTTTACTGTAAGAAATAAATTTATCCAGCATGGCAAACAAACAACTTTTGAATTACTGCGTTAATCCTAAACCTTTCATACTGGGCTAACGCCAAATGTTTCTTAACGTTATTATTGTCGAATCAAACATTAAGGTCTCACTTTTAAGAAAAAAAAAAAAACAACAACAACAACACAACCAAAAAAAGCAAGAGGAGAAAACAATTACATACCGTGCGTAACTCCTTCGGTCTCACAATTCTATTATAAAATTTTTTATCACCATTTCATCATTATTGCTTCTCTGCCAGTGATCTCGCCATCGGCCTTCATATTATTACCTTTTTATCAAGCTGTCAGAGATAGGTTGTCAAGACTCTTATTTAGCTATCTTTAGATAGAAATTTCTTACTGTCAATAAGAAAGGTTGACGTCACTGCGGACATGATTATTTGTGGGGTTTTCGTCAATAAGCACAGATGCACACACGAGTGTTTCCCCTCCGACGTGCCTCTCCCATGATAAGTTTCCTTCCTTTAATTCACTGAATCTGCAATGGAGGATCGTGGGTGGATCTAACACGAAGAGCGGCAAGGATTCAGCCTGATTAATCAATTGTGGCGTATTTTTGAGGGACCTCCGAACAAGAGGAAATCACCAGATGTTTTAATTGTTTGAAGTTGGTCTTACATTAGTTCAAATCCTCAGCGAAAGTATATCCTCACAGCTTTCCACTTAACGACCACAAAATGGAAACTTGGTTTTCGATTCTTGGCTGGTCTCTGTCCATTCTGACCATAACTGGAAATGGATTTATCATCTGCCTCGTTGGAAGAAGACGGCGGCTTCGGACCAGAACCAACGCATTCATAGTTTCTCTTGCAGTGGCGGACTTCTGTGTTGGGCTTAGTACTTTTCCCCCGCTTTACGTCTGCGAAGAGATAGTTGGATGTGACCCTAAGGCCTTCTTAGCAAGCGGGGTGGATTATCTAAGATGGCTCTTTGGGTACGCTTCGGTTACAAACTTGTGCAGTTTAGTCCTAGAGCGCTACGTTGCCGTTGTGAAGCCGTTAAGGTACTGGACTTTTATGACGCGCAAACGCGTTCTCCAGATGTTTGTTACCTCTTGGACCATTCCAGTTGTTTTGGTCTTGGTTTTTTTACTGAACGGGCTTATTTTTAGAGAGACTCTGCTGTTTAAAGTGCTGATATTGATTCTTATGTCATTTTTAGAGTTCTTACCGTGTTGCAGTCTAATTTTTTGCTTTGCATCAATGTATTATGTTGTTTATAAACACGAAAGAGCCGCCCGCATCTTGGCAAAACAACTCCGCTTTAACCAAAGATTTTGTTTTAAAATCCAAGAGAAGTCTGCTGTGAAAATAATGGCCATTGTTATTGGCTTGTTTCTTGTAACCTACTCGTTCGCTTTGCGGTGTGGCTTTATTTACATTTTGAATGACGAAAAAAAACCGTGTGATGATCAAGAATATAAAATACCCCTTCTTGTATTAAACTCCGTCGTCAACCCCTTCGCTTATGCTGTCTTCAAGAGAGACATAAACATGGAGATGACACGATATATCTGCTGTGTCATGTGTAAAAAAAGAAACCGCACTGAGCCAATTGATGAAAACAACTCTTTCATCCTACGCAGCTGCAATGCTTAACATGTCAATCCAAAAATTCAAAACTTGGACAAACGTCTTCTCGACTGTCTTCAGCTATGTTCCACGAGTTAAAAGTCCATAATTAAGATTGGGGATTTGCTGACGGTGTATGCATGATGAGGAGAGTAGATCATACCTTTCATATTAATGTCTAAAAAGAAATCTTTTCACCTCATCAATCCTTACCAATTCGTATTTCTTTTTGTATATTTTTAATTGTTACGGTTAGTTTTTTTCTACTTTTGCCAATCGGTCTGTTTCATTTTATAATTTTGCAAACCAGTCTCTCGGTCAGTCAGTTCGTATCTCAATCTGTCAATAAGATAGTCAATGAGACATTCAGTCCGTCAATCAGTCAGTCAGTCAGTTATTTAATCAGTTAATCAGTCAGTCACTTAGTCAGTCAATAAGTATGTCAATCAGTCAGTTTCCATTCAGTCCGTCTGTCACCCTGTCCGTCAGTCCTTCACTTAGTCGGTCGGTCGGTCGGTCGGTCGGTCGGTCGGTCGGTCGGTCGGTCGGTCGGTCGGTCAGTCAGTTAATCAGTCAATCATTTAGTCGGTCAGTTAGTCTGTCAATCAGTCAGATTTCAGTCAGTCCGTCAGTCACCCATGCCAGTCCGTCAATCTTCCAGTCCGTGAATTAGTCTGTATGTCAGTCACCTAGTCTATCATTTAGTCAGTCCGTCCGTCCGTCTATGCGTCCATCCGTCAGTCCGTCCGTCCGTTAGTCAGTCAGTAAGTTAGTCACTCAGTCACTCAAATCTAATTCCTACCGTCAGTCAATCATTCAATCGGTCAGGGTAGTCAGTTATTAAATTATTTAGCCAGTTTTCAGTCTACAACTGAATAAAAGGAGTGAAGATTTTAAAGAAACTGTGGTGCTCCGTCAATGCTGGGTATAAAAAGATATATGATATCGTTTTATCGGGTTTCTAGACAAATATGGTGCCCGAAATTATCGCTTCTCCGTTGTGGCTTTGTTAACGACAAATCTAACTTCGACTGTGTTTTTCTAAGATTAAAAGAGGAATCAGTTATTTCATGGTCAGTAAGCACCATAATACGCACATGAAAACGTGAGTTTTCATTGAAGGAGAAGTTTCCTGTAGCTTTGATTTCTTAAAGTGGAAACGGGGAGATACTTAGTCAAACAGATATGCTACCTGATGCGTAAACAGTTAATTTGGAGTGTGCAGAATGTGTTTATTTGACTCAATTAATGTTTAAGCCGATTTAGGCGGTGTATACAAAGGAAAGCGGCTGGAACACAATACGAATGCCGTATGGCTTTTGTCGTTCGCAAACCGGAGTACCATTATTTTAGCTAACTTACGATGATCTGTTTTTTTTCTTGGACTCAAAGGAGGAAAAGCAATCGAAATAAATGGTTGGCTTAAAAACGTTTGTCCTGTGCTGTGAACTGCCCTTCTGATCAAGTCAGACAACAGATATGGGGTTGAAGACAACTTGCTGATTCGTTCCTTGGATCATTTGCCGCTTACTTGTCGTTTTGTCTTAGGAATATGTTGATAACATTACCCTACTATGCAAATTCAGAAAGGTCTCACGAAGCCAGGTGTTCACTGATAGCCAAAAACTTGCCTTGGCAAACCGCCGATGGGCTTTTGAGAGAGTTATGAATATATGTATTTTTCTAAATTAGCCTTTTACATTTGAATTAAGTTGGATTAGAAGTAAATCGTTTTTACGTCATCGTACCGTTTTCACTTTTCAAAGGATGAACATATCTGGCAAGATTTTCCGTGCATGAATCATGCATATTTAAGGTTTTTTTCCGAACATTTTCATCTCATTGTGATTGATTGTTTTGTTAGACATGAACTCATTGTTGCACAAATCAATTACGTCAGCCAAAATTCAATAGAAGTAGTTTTAAAAGAGTAATTTTTCGGGTGACAAGGTATATAAGATGCTTCTGGTTATACTGAAATTATATCTACCATTATTGACTTGCAAATTAAGATAGTTCAATCGATCGTTTTGTCAGTTTAGCTCAGGTAAGAGGAAATAAGGGAACAATTGTATTCCTCTGATTGTTTGCGAGAACTTGTCTTCGGAACCTCGCAGTTACTAAAACCAAAACAAAACAGGTCCCACTTTACGTTAGGGAGGTTCTAAAGTTTGCATTTGGTTCGTAGACATATTAATGAAAGTCAACATGATGGTAATTATTCACAGAATATTCTTTTTCTAATGTAGTTTTGATATGAAACTTTTAAACTATATATTTTTCTGCGAATCCACTTCTAATTAAGGGTATAAGGATTGATGTAACGCAAATATTCCCATCCTGCTGCTAAAAGACTTATAAACGTTCAAGAACAAGAGAATATGATTGAAGCATCTGTGTGCCTATAAATCACTTAAGATGAGTATTCGAATGATGAGGCAAACATTTAGACACTCGTTTCTATATTGAACGGTTACAATTTTTAAACACTCGTTTAAAACTTGAACATTGGAAACTACAACAACAGATGATATCGAGATCGTTATCTGCGTTATCGTGCCAGGTGCGAATAAGAATAACTTCTCAGCGAGGTGCGAAATTTAAAATGGACTTAAAGAAACAATCATGGGTCACAGGGATAGGTTAGCACAGTTGATATTCTCTTGCTTAAAAGTGAATCGCAAAATTATCAACGATTAGCTTTGGCAGTAGAAATTTTATTGACGTTAGACGAATTCAAGTGTTTTTTTGAAATGGGAGAAAGCTAGGAACTCTTCTTAGACACCATCATGTTGAAGAATTTTCGTTAATAAGTTGTGAGTAGATATTTACTTTCAAACAAAATTAAGGTTTTAGCTGCTGTTATATGCTAGCACATAAGGTGGACTCGTTGTATGTCATTAGGACGCCAAATTTAGCGCAAACACGAGTTTAATTTTCCAATACAGTTCTCTTCCAAATAGATCTTGAGGAATACTTTCTCCACCTGCATTTGATCATGATAGCAGGAGTAAAAGATGTTGGTGGCCATTATACGCAACCAGAGTCCTCCCTATATTAAAAAGATCTTTTGTCCCTGAAACCAGCTACTAATTATGCTCTTCGCTCGTCTCAATGATAAACCTATACACTTTAGTTCTGAAGCGTTATGTTGCTGTCGTAATGCCTTTCAAGTATTTGACTTTTATGAAACGTCGCCGCGCTTTCCTGGTGATTTCCATCTCTTGGGCGATTCCACTTATAACTACATTAGCTTTTTTCAGAATGAATTGGCTTTGTCCAAGCCAGCGTCTACTATTTGAAATATTTACTTCGGAAAAACTTAATGTTTTTGGCTTTTCTGCCATGCTGTGGTCTGGTCTTTTGCTTCGCTTCAATGCTAGTTGTTGTTAACAAGCACGAACGAGCAGCTCGTGTCTTAGCAAATCAGCTCCACTTTAATCATTGATTTCTGTTCAAAATCCAGGAGAAGTCTGCAGTTAAAATGATGGCAATTGTTATAGGAGTTTTCCTTCTAGCGAACACATTTGCTTTACGATGTGGTTATATATTAATATTCAAAACAGGAAAAACATGTGATGATGAAGAATATAAAATACCCCTCCTTGTTTTAAACTCTGCTATTAACCCCATTGCGTACGCCTTCTACAAGCAGGATATAAAAAAGGAGATGACAAAATGTATTTTCTGCGTCATCTAGACAAAGTAATTCAGCTTTTTCAGCTAATTCAAGAAATCCGCAAAATTGGTTTTTAAGCTTTCATTAATGGTTTGACAATAGGCGTTGATAATTATGGAACAAAACGAAATTGTATTCCAAGATCACCTTGAGGTTTTTGCCTCTTGAACGAGGCTGCCTTTATTCTCCAATTTATCGCTTGACACCCTAGTGATCTTTTACCTCATTCGAGTTGTTTACCAGTTATTTTTAGGTTCGTGTGTGTCTGAAGGTACCCTTTAAAATTCTTTACCGCACAAGCGTATGCTGTGAAGAGTTTGAAGTATGAAAGAGCGCGATATAGATGGTAATAATCGCCATACTCGTCTTGCCAATCAGAATATGAAATTCATCCGTAGCAACGACACCTTAACGTTTTTTCCTTTGCGCATCTTTATGTTTTAAAGGGCTGTTTTTTATATGACAAGTAATTGACTTACTCCCAGTGTTTCCAGCTTAGAATTCACTGTTTTCTTTATGTCAGATGACAAACAAGGAGATATTCTCAACTTTGTTCCTCTTTTTTCCCGCAGAGGTCCGAGTACGAGCAAACTGTATGTCTCTGTCGTGTTCATTTAACCTTTCTCGCATTGATTTCCCTGTTTCGCCCGCGGTATATTGTTGGTACGGACCCGTTTCAGTTGAGGTTTTCATCTTGTCACGGTAAGTGTTTGTGTCTAGGATACACTAGCGCAGCCTTTTCTGCTGGCAGAATAGTGATAGCGTCGTGTTGTTTTAGATTCTTAAAGGCCTTTTGCATATCCTTCGTGATGTTGGGCTTGGGTGGTTTGGCCTGTTGAAGGATGCCGTTTACAGTTCGTCTTACGGTGTCTGCTTGCTTTGAGTCAAGCACTCTTATTGCCGACTAGACTTTGGTGACTATTTCTGTAGCTGGGATGTTGGATGGATTGGTGAAAAATTGTTTATCTATTTCATTAGTACCGTCATGTTCGGCCATTTTTCTCTCAACACTCCTAACTTGAATTACACTCCTACGTATACGCCTTTAGGCTCGTCGGAATATTGCATGAAACGTCATTTCGGCATAAATGCCTTCCTGGAATGCATCTCATATGCAGGTTGAATATTCTTATCTTTCGGCTGTGTTTAGAGAAGCTAGTAATATTCATGTGAATCGTAACTGAAAAAAAATTACTGGCAGAATAGCACGGTCGTACTTGTTAATGTTAATTTTTTGGTTTCATTGAATTCTATCCTGCTTTAAAATTCGTGGGGAGGGGCCATGGAAGTTTAGACAGGTGAGGAAAAATAAAATAGAGTAGTAGCAATGGTAAAATTGGTCCGCAGATGCGTGCTTTAATGATCTACCGGAAAATACGAATATGATGCGTCAAGAATATGATTGTAAATTTTCCAAAGTGCTTTTTTATTACTGACGAATTAAAACACATGGAGAAACGTGCAACTTGTGGAAATCCTATTTAGCATAAATTAATATTTTGCCGGCACGTATAAGAGGACTGGGGCGGGTGCAAGGTGCGCGGAGAGTTATGGGATGGTGGTTTGTAGGTAGAGGTCGTTAGTAGGGCAAGGCATTCTACGGTCCGCCTTCGCTGTGTTTAGTTGTTCGTTTTCGTTTTCGTTTTTGTATAAGTTTAGAGCTTTACTTGCATACTACCTTAAGTAACTGTGTATAACATGTCATTCATAGGATACCCTTAAACCCCAGGGGTGGCACCGCTGCCTTAGTTGGGGGTACGCGTTCCCCGTTTTTTCCGCCTGCTGGTTTTTAGGGGTTTTTGTGTCCGGCTTTGATGCATTTAGTTTACTTCAATCGTATAAGACTTTCGTAGGCATATCGATTTGGCGTTAAATAAACGGTGTCTTGGCTGGCCAACGCACCCAGATATCAACTCTTTGTGTGCCCGGTTGAGTAGTGGAGACAAAATCCTGAACACACATATGTAAATAGTGTTTGTCACCATTTAAAATATGATACTTCGATTATGATGTCTTATTCATAAAAGGGAGCAGAAAACACAAACACAAATACGATAGCAAGAATAGCAACCTGGTTTTGGATGCTTGGCTGATCTCTTTCCATCCTAACCATAACTAGAAATGGATTTATTATCTTCCTCGTTTACAGCAGACGATGGCTTCGAACCAAAACCAACGCGTTTGTCGTTTCTCCTCACCAAATCAATACAATATCAAACAGAAAGGTGATGAACATAAGAGAAAATATCAGTTAGGGGAGTATTAGTTGATTCAATACCAAATTTCCAGAACTGACATCATATGAGTTGTATGGCTAACAGTAAGGAGAATTGCTAATGAGATCTTGAGAGGGACATAAGGAAGGAGGTAAAAAGAGTTGTTAGATATAGAGAGAAACTCAGTTTTGAAAAGGCCTCGTCCACACTAGCGTATTTACCTGACGTTCGATGATGTCTACTTTTTCCTTTCCATTTTGCTTGTCATCCACACTTAAACACCAAAAAACGCAGATGCAAAGTAGATATTCGGAAAAGGTTGCACTGGTAGAGTATTTTGAAAATGCACCACGTTTGAAATGTTCCGTTTTCTGTGTGGACAGATGGAGAAGGAAGCTTTTAAAAAAGATGGCAAAGACGTAGGTCAGATATTGTCGGGTGATTCTAAGCGGAAGATTGGTGAAAATGCATCAAAACGTTGGAGTTTTCAAAAGATAATGCAGTATAGAAGGCAGGTGAGAAAAAATCGATAAACACTTGCGTAGGTGAAGATGCTTTGCCTCGTTTAGGTAGAGTCTAAAAACGTTGTGATCAGTGTTGTCGCGACAGATTTTATGAAATATTTTATCATCAAGCTCACAACTATAATTTAAAGTGTAACCCACTATAAAGTGACCGAACACTAAGTTTAAAAGAGGAGAAGAGACTTTTTTAACCAAATGCGACTGATGATAACTTGTCGCTATATGCAAATAAAACAAAGTGAACTGTCTTCATAGGAAGTTTCATCTTTCAATTAGTTAGCGTGTTGAAAGTAGTGAAATGAGGTATGCAACGATTTTACTCCATATCGAAGAATGTAGCGGGTGATTTATTAACTGTTCGATGTTTTTGACAGTGGAAAGGCAAAAATGGAACTTTTCCCCTCTTTCTTTAGCCATCTATAAAATTGAAGGAGGAAAATATGACTCGCTAAAAACAGATAAGGTGGTTGAAGAATTGTTAAGAAGCGCCTGAATAAATTGCATTTTTGAGACTTAGCAATCAGCGAAAATACTATGAAATTACACTTATTTTGAGGAGAAGCAAGTTTATAACAAAAATCAACTACAAAAAACTAATATAGAAATAGCCGGAAATACCGGGCGCTTTTGCTCGCTAGGGCATTAGCGTTTCGTTATGGAATTGACTTTTTTAAGCGATGTTTTCATCCAAACAGAAAGCAGTTAATGTTAGCATCATTTCACCACTACTGCTTTCAATAAACTTTATTACTTGTTTTCTGACAGTGTTTTTTGCAATTAGTTTGTATATTATGACATTTTATTTTAAGACAACAAAAGGAGACCTGACAATGTGCTGAAGCTGTCAGAGATAAGTTGTCAAAATCCATATTTAGCTATCTTCAATAATTTAGTTTCTTACTGCTCGTAGAAAGGCTTCATATCACCACGAACATCGTGCGATTTTCATCAATTAGAATAGAAGTGTACTAGAATGAGTACCCCGTGGTTGCCTCTCTTGTGATCAGTTACCTTCCTTTGATTCATTGACTTCATTGAAGGACCAGAGGCTGTTAACTTAACGGTAAGAGCGGCCGGATTTCAGGCTGATTTGTCAACTGCGATGTGTTTGAGGGAGACGACATCATAAAATCAACGGAGTGTTTTCCAATGCTTTTTAGTTGCATAGGGAATTGTAGTCTTGTAGTCCAAACCCAAACTTTATACTCTCAGCTTTCATTTGTATAGAGCTGGCCACCTGAAGACCACAAAATGGAAACGTGGTTTTGGATTCTTGGCTGGTCTCTTTCCATCCTGTCCATGACTGGAAATGGCTTTATTATTTTCCTTGTTTGCAGAAGGAGGCGGCTTCGAAACAAAACCAACGCGTTTGTCGTTTCTCTCGCATTGGCAGACTTCTGTGCTGGCTGGAGTGCTTTTCTACCGCTTTTCGTCTGCGAGGAGATAACCGGATGCGACCCTAAGGCCTTCCCAACCAGCTGGGTGGATTATTTCTGGTGGCTGTTTATTTTTGCGTCTGTGACAAACTTGTGCAGTTTAGTCCTGGATCGCTACATTGCTATTGTGAGACCGTTAAGTTACTTGACTTTTATGACACGCAGAAGCGTTTTTCAGATGATTTTCATGTCTTGGACCATTCCAGTCGTCGTTTTCTTGGCGTTTTTATTAAACTGGCTTGTTTTTGAAGAGATTGTGTTGTTTAAAGTGCTCATCTCAATTTCAACTGTATTTTTGGAAATCTTGCCGTCTTGTGTGTTAATTTTCTGCTTTGGATCAATGTATTATGTTGTTTATAAGCACGAAAGAGCCGCCCGCATCTTAGCAAACCAACTCCGCTTTAACCAAAGATTTTTGTTCAGAATCAAGGAAAAGGCTGCCGTGAAAATAATGGCAATTGTTATTGGTATATTCCTTCTCGCCTTCTCATTCGCTATACGATGTAGCTTCATACACATTTTGAAATACGGAAAACCGTGTGATGATAAAGAATATAAAATTCCCCTTCTTGTAATAAACTCCGTTGTTAACCCCTTCGCTTATGCCGTCTTCAAGAGAGACATAAACATGGAAATAAAACGGTATATTTGCTGCGTCATTTGTAAAAAGAAACACCACAGAGATCCAATTTATAAAAACAACAACTCTTTCATCCTGCGGAACTACAATATTTAACGCGTCAAACCAGAGCAGCTCCTAATCAACCAGAATTTGTCTTGAACTATTAATATTTGTTCCGCGATCGGGTTAACAATCCATAACTTAAGTATGAAATTATAATTAAGAATTTGCTTATGGTGTGTGCATGATGACAAGAGTAGATCATAACAATAAAAAAGGATCCTGTTAATCTCATCAAGTTTTATCGATTCTCGTTCCTTTTGGTTCATTTTTAACTGTTAAGGTTACTTTTGTCTAATTTTGCCAGTCTGTTTCATTTTATAGGTTTGCAAATCAGTCTGTCAGTCAGCCAGTCAGTTTGTCAATCGGCCAGTCAGTTTTCAGTCATTTCGTAAGTTACCTAGTCCATCAGTCAACTAAGTCTGTCAGTCAGTCAGTTGTCAGTCTCTCAGTCCTTCAGACAGTCAGTCAGTCAGTTTTCAGTACGTCTTTCAGTCAATAAGACAGTCAGTTTGAAGCCAATTGTCGGGGCAATCAGTTGATCAGTATTAGTCAGTGTTAGGTCATTTAATTGGTCAGCGTATTCAGTCACCCAGTAAATCAGTCAATCAGTTGATCAGTAAGTCGGTGTTCAGTCATTTAGCTAGTTGGTCAGCATATTCTGTCAGCTAGTCAGTCAGTCAGTCGGTCAGTCAATCAGGGTATTCAGTTGGTCATCCGATCATTCAGTCGGTCATTCAGTCGATCAGGGTATTCAGTCGTTCATCCAATCGTTCAGTCGGTCATCCGATCATTCAGACGGTCATCCGATCATTCAGTCGGTCATCCGATCATTCAGTCGGTCATCCGATCATTCAGTCGATCAGGGTATTCAGTCAGTCATCCGATCATTCAGCCGGCCATTCTATCATTGAGTCGGTCATTCAATTATTTAGTTGGTCATCCGATCATTGAGTCGGTCATCCGGCGATCATTGGGTCGGCCATCCGGCGATCATTGGGTCGGTCATCCGATCATTCAGTCAATCATTCGATCATTCAGTCGGTCATTCGATCATACAGTCAATCATCCGATCATTCAGTCGATCAGGGTATTCAGTCGGTCATCCGATCATTTAGTCGATCAGGGTATTCAGTCGGTCATCCGATCATTCAGTCGATCATTCGGCGATCATAAAGCCGGTCATTCGATCATTCAGCCAATCATTCAATCACTCGGTCATAAGATCATTCAGTCGGTCAGAGTATTAAGCCAGCCACTCAGTCAGTCCTTAGTCTGAGCATTCAGCTTCTCAGTCAATCGGTCATTCAGTCAGTCAATTGGTCGGTGAATTCAGCCAATCAGTCAGTCAGCCATTCAATCGGTTAATCAGTCAGAGAATTCACCCAGTCAGTCGGTAGGTCAGTCAGTCAGTCATACAATCAGTCTGTCGGTCAGAGTAGTGAAAGAAGAACGGCTATTTCGCGACGTAGATAAACGAAGTCAGCAAGCACTGCAATAAGCGATGAAAAAGTGAGTTTTCTTGAAAGTGAAGGTTTCCTTAGGCTTTGACTACTTAAATGGACCATTTCCCGCTTTCTTGTCGTTTGATTTTTTAGGATAATCTTGTTAACGATAACCTACACGACATAACAGTTTATAATCTCTTGAACAGTACCCTACTAATTCAGGCGGGTCTCATAGAGCCAGGCGTTCACTGATAATCGAAAAGTTAATTTGGTTTTCAAACGAATAATATGTTAATCCTGTTTAAGTTTCGAGCCGTTAAAGAATGAAGTCACAGATTTTCCTTGAACGAGTCTTGTCTACTTAAGAAATGAAATTTTATGCAGAACATTTTCATCTATTACGCTCGATTATATTGTTAGACATGCACCCACTGTTATACCACAGGCAGCCCAAGCTCCAGCTGTGAGATGATCATCTTGCGCAATAACAGTTAATGCGGAATTATAAGAGTTTTTATGGGAATATTTACGACCGCTCTAAGGAATAAAACAATACGTCAAATTCTCAATTAAAATATCTCACCTTACTTCCACAGCGTATCACTTGTTATCTGACTGCTTACTTTCATGAAAAGAACCCATTTTAGCGAGTTGTCCATTTCGAGGTTTTCAACGTACATAAGAAAAGCCCAAGGCTGAACACTCCATTTCCGAACGCCCGATCTGAGATGCGAAAAATTCCAATGCAAAATGGCCGGGCGGCCACAAATCCAACGCAGAATCCAAGCACACATACTGCAGTTTCATTTCAATTCAATAGAAACTCAATCTTCCTTGTGCGACCAACGCTGTGCCGCAGTTTGCTTCGAAAATTTCCAGTTTAGAGGTTTATAAGATTATTAATTATCTCTTCGCAGACGAAAAGCGGGGGAAAAGTACTGAGCCCAACACAGAAGTCCGCCGCTGCAAGAGAAACTATAAATGCGTTGGTTTTGCGAAGCCGCCGTCTTCTGCTAACGAGGCAGATGATAAATCCATTTCCAGTTATGGTCAGAATGGACAGAGACCAGCCAAGAATCGAAAACCAAGTTTCCATTTTGTGGTTGTTGAGTGGAAAGCTGTGAGGATATACTTTCGCTGAGGACTTGAACTAATGTAAGAACAAAGGAAACTAATCATAGGAGAGGCACGTCGGAGGGGAAACACCCGTGTGTGCATCTTCCTTCCTTTAGTTCATTGAGTTACCAAATCTGGAATGGAGGATTGTGGGTTGACCTAACACTAACAGCGGCAAGAATTCAGCCTGATTAATCAATTGTGATGTATTTTTGAGGGACTTCCGAACAAGAGAAAATCACCAGATATTTTCAATGTTTGTTCTCAGTGTTGTGTCTCAGTTGTTGACAGTGTCTCAGTCTCAATGTTATTAGTTGTCGTTCGCAAACTTAATGACTCTAGATTTTTTCCCAATATATAGCTTTCTGTTAGGATCGATCATAACGTAATGCAAGCATAAATCGTTTTTACGTTATTGAACCGTTTTAACTTGTCAAAGGAAGAACTTATCCAGCAAGATTTTCCGTGTATGAATCCTGCGTATCCGAACGTTTTCATCTGATTGTGATTGATTATGTTGTTAGACATGCACTCATTATTGTTCAAATTAATTACGTCTGCCAAACTTCAGTAGAAGTACTTTTAGAAGTAGAGTTTTTCGGGTGACAACAGAAATAACATGCTTCTGGTTATACTAAAATTATATCTGTCATCATTGACTTGGAAATTAAGATAGTCCAATCGATCGTTTTGTCGGTTTATAGCTCAGGTGACTTGGTATAAAAATAAATAATTTCTCCCTACGAAAAGAGACATCCCATTTGCTGTGTTTAGTAGCTGGTCGTAAAGTGTGCAAGCTCAACTGAGAAATATGGAATTACAGGAAGTTGGATTACTGTGTTTTCATAGCAGCAAGGTAGATGGAGTTTAACAGGACGAAAAACGTTCGGTTTCGAACATGTTATGTACAGAAGGCAAGTCAGAGGCTCGATTAAACACAACTAAGAATATAATCGATTGCCTCGCAAAAACCGCGTGTCGAGAGTACTTTTGATGCAATTTGCAATATCGCTCACTCACTCACTCATGCCCATTATGCCGTGTGGCACGTAGGGCGGCTTCGAAGGATCGCCACGTCTGTCGGTTCTGGGCCAGCTATGTTCTTACCCATCCTCCTTGATAACTGTTTTGTGTGCGTAAAATAGTTCATTTCTCCCTTTAATACCTCTGTTGTCTTTTATCCTAAAAAGTTTTCAAAAGACCCTTTTTGGAAAATTTTCTTAACGTTTTTTCCTCCGCGCATCTTTATGTTTTAAAGGGCTGTTTCTTATATGACAAGTAATTGACTTACTCCCAATGTTTCCAGCTTAGAATTCACTGTTTTCCTTATGTCAGATGACAGACAAGGAGATATTCTCAACTTTGTTCCTCTTTTTTCCTGCAGAGGTCCGAGTACGAGCAAACCGTATGTCTCTGTCGTGTTCATTTAACCTTTCTCGCATTGATCTCCCTGTTTCGCCCGCGGTATATTGTTGGTACGGACCCGTTTCAGTTAAGGTTTTCATTTTGTCATGGTAAGTGTCTGTGTCTAGGATACACTAGCGCAGCCTTTTCTGCTGGCAGAATAGTGATAGTGTCGTGTTGTTTTAGATTCTTAAAGGCCTTTTGCATATCCTTGGGCTTGGGTGGTTTGGCCTGTTGAAGGATACCGTTTACAGTTCGTCTTACGGTGTCTGCTTGCTTTGAGTCAAGCACTCTTATTGCCGACTAGACTTTGGTGACTATTTCTGTAGCTGGGATGTTGGATGGATTGGTGAAAAATTGTTTATCTATTTCATTAGTACCGTCATGTTCGGCCATTTTTCTCTCAACACTCCCAACTTGAATTACACTTCTACGTATACGCCTTTAGGCTCGTCGGAATATTGCATGAAACGTCATTTCGGCATAAATGCCATCCTGGAATGCATCTAATATGCAGGTTGAATATTCTTATTTTTCGGCTGTGTTTAGAGAAGCTAGTAATATTCATGTGAATCGTAACTGAAAAAAAATTACTGGCAGAATAGCACGGTCGCACTTGTTAATGTTAATTTTTTGGTTTCATTGAATCCTATCCTGCTTTAAAATTCGTGGGGAGGGGCCATGGAAGTTTAGACAGGTGAGGAAAAATAAAATAGAGTAGTAGCAATGGTAAAATTGGTCCGCAGATGCGTGCTTTAATGATCTACCGGAAAATACGAATATGATACGTCAAGAATATGATTGTAAATTTTCCAAAGTGCTTTTTTTATTACTGACACATGGAGAAACGTGCAATTTGTGGAAATCCTATTTAGCATAAATTAATATTTTGCCGGCACGTATAAGAGGACTGGGGCGGGTGCAAGGTGCGCGGAGAGTTATGGGATGGTTGTTTGTAGGTAGAGGTCGTTAGTAGGGCAAGGCATTCTACGGTCAGCCTTCGCTGTGTTTAGTTGTTCGTTTTCGTTTTCGTACAAGTTTAGAGCTTTACTTGCATACTACCTTAAGTAACTGTGTATAACATGTCATTCATAGGATACCCTTAAACCCCAAGGGTGGCACCGCTGCCTTAGTTAGGGGTACGCGTTCCCCGTTTTTTCCGCCTGCTGGTTTTTAGAGGTTTTTGTGTCCGGCTTTGATGCATTTAGTTTACTTCAATCGTATAAGACTTTCGTAGGCATATCGATTTGGCGTTAAATAAACGGTGGCTTGGCTGGCCAACGCGCCCAGATATCAACTCTTTGTGTGCCCAGTTGAGTAGTGGAGACAAAATCCTGAACACACATATGTAAATAGTGTTTGTCACCATTTAAAATATGATACTTCGATTATGATGTCTTATTCATAAAAGGGAGCAGAAAACACAAACACAAATACGATAGCAAGAATAGCAACCTGGTTTTGGATGCTTGGCTGATCTCTTTCCATCCTAACCATAACTAGAAATGGATTTATTATCTTCCTCGTTTACAGCAGACGATGGCTTCGAACCAAAACCAACGCGTTTGTCGTTTCTCCTCACCAAATCAATACAATATCAAACAGAAAGGTGATGAACATAAGAGAAAATATCAGTTAGGGGAGTATTAGTTGATTCAATACCAAATTCTCAGAACTGACATCATATGAGTTGTATGGCAAACAGTAAGGAGAATTGCTAATGAGATCTTGAGAGGGACATAAGGAAGGAGGTAAAAAGAGTTGTTAGATATAGAGAGAAATTCAGTTTTGAAAAGGCCTCGTCCACAATAGCGCGTTTACCTGACGATAATGTCTACTTTTTCCTTTGCATTTTGCTTGTCATCCACACTTAAACACCAAAAAACGCAGATGCAAAGTAGATATTCGGAAAAGGTTACACTGGTGGAGTATTTTGAAAATGCACCACGTTTGAAATGTTCCGTTTTCTGTGTGGACAGATGGAGAAGGAAGCTTTTAAAAAAGATGGCAAAGAAGTAGGTCAGATATTGTCGGGTGATTCTAAGCGGAAGATTGGTAAAAATGCATCAAAACGTTGGAGTTTTCAAAAGATAATGCAGTATAGAAGGCAGGTGAGAAAAAATCGATAAACACTTGCGTAGGTGAAGATGCTTTGCCTCGTTTAGGTAGAGTCTAAAAACGTTGTGATAAGTGTTGTCGCGACAGATTTTACGAAATATTTTATCATCAAGCTCACAACTATAATTTAAAGTGTAACCCACTATAAAGTGACCGAACACTAAGTTTAAAAGAGGAGAAGAGACTTGTTTTAACCAAATGCGACTGATGATAACTTGTCGCTGTATGCAAATAAAACAAAGTGAACTGTCTTCATAGGGAAGTTTCATCTTTCAATTAGTTAACGTGTTGAAAGTAATGAAACGAGGTATGCAACGATTTTACTCCATATCGAAGAATGTAGCGGGTGATTTACTAACTGTTCGATGTTTTTGACAGTGGAAAGGCAAAAATGGAACTTTTGCCCTCTTTCTTTAGCCATCTATAAAATTGAAGGAGGAAAATATGACTCGCTAAAAATAGATAAGGTGGTTGAAGAATTGTTAAGAAGCGCCTGAATAAATTGCATTTTTGAGACTTAGCAATCAGCGAAAATATTATGAAATTACACTTATTTTGAGGAGAAGCAAGTTTATAACAAAAATCAACTACAAAGAACTGATATAGAAATAGCCGAAAATACCGGGCGCTTTTGCTCGCTAGGGCATTAGCGTTTCATTATGGAATTGCCTTTTTTAATCGATGTTTTCATCCAAACAGAAAGCAGTTAATGTTAGCATCATTTCACCACTACTGCTTTCGATAAACTTTATTACTTGTTTTCTGACAGTGTTTTTTGCAATTAGTCTGTATATTATGACATTTTATTTTAAGACAACAAAAGGAGACCTGACAATGTGCTGAAGCTGTCAGAGATAAGTTGTCAAAATCAATATTTAGCTATCTTCAATAATTTAGTTTCTTACTGCTCGTGGAAAAGGTTCATATCACCACGAACATCGTACGATTTTCATCAATTAGAATAGAAGTGTACTAGAATGAGTACCCCGTGGTTGCCTCTCTTGTGATCAGTTACCTTCCTTTGATTCATTGACTTCATTGAAGGACTAAAGGCTGTTAACTTAACGGTAAGAGCGGCCGGATTTCAGGCTGATTTGTCAACTGCGATGTGTTTGAGGGAGACGACATCATAAAATCAACGAAGTGTTTTCCAGTGCTTTTTAATTGCATAGGGAATTGTAGTCTTGTAGTCCAAACCCAAACTTTATACTTTCAGCTTTCATTTGTATTGGGCTGGCCACCTGAAGACCACAAAATGGAAACGTGGTTTTGGATTCTTGGCTGGTCTCTTTCCATCCTGTCCATGACTGGAAATGGCTTTATTATTTTCCTTGTTTGCCGAAGGTGGCGGCTTCGAAACAAAACCAACGCGTTTGTCGTTTCTCTCGCAGTGGCAGACTTCTGTGCTGGCTGGAGTGCTTTTCCACCGCTTTTCGTCTGCGAGGAGATAGTTGGATGCGACCCTACGGCCTTCATAGCCAACGGGGTGGATTATTTCAGGTGGCTGTTTATGTATGCGTCTGTGACAAACTTGTGCAGTTTAGTCCTGGATCGCTACATTGCTATTGTGAGGCCTTTAAGTTACTTGACTTTTATGACACGCAGAAGCGTTTTCCGGATGATTTTCATGTCTTGGACCATTCCAGTTGTTGCCGCCTTTGCGCTTTTACTAAACTGGCTTGTTTTTGAAGAGATTGTGTTGTTTAAAGTGCTCATGTCAATTTTCATGGTATTTTTAGAAATCTTGCCGTCTTGTGTGTTAATTTTCTGCTTTGGATCAATGTATTATGTTGTTTATAAGCACGAAAGAGCCGCCCGTATCTTAGCAAACCAACTCCGCTTTAACCAAAGATCTTTGTTCAGAATCAAGGAAAAGGCTGCCGTGAAAATAATGGCAATTGTTATTGGTATATTCCTTCTCGCCTTCTCATTCGCTATACGATGTAGCTTCATATACATTTTGAAAGACGGAAAACCGTGTGATGATAAAGAATATAAAATTCCCCTTCTTGTATTAAACTCCGTTGTTAACCCCTTCGCTTATGCCGTCTTCAAGAGAGACATAAACATGGAGATAAAACGGTATATTTGCTGCGTCATTTGTAAAAAGAAACATCACAGTGATCCAATTTATGAAAACAACTCTTTCATCCTGCGCAACTACAATATTTAACGCGTCAAACCGGAGCAGCATACCCTGAAAAAACTCCTAATCAACCAGAATTTGTCTTGAACTATTAATATTTGTTCCGCGATCGGGTTAACAATCAATAACTTAAGTATGAAATTATAATTCAGAATTTGCTTATGGTGTGTGCATGATGACAAGAGTAGATCATAACAATAAAAAAGGATCCTGTTAATCTCATCAAGTTTTATCGATTCTCGTTCCTTTTGGTTCATTTTTAACTGTTAAGGTTACTTTTGTCTAATTTTACCAGTCTGTTTCATTTTATAGGTTTGCAAATCAGTCTGTCAGTCAGCCAGTCAGTTTGTCAATCGGCCAGTCAGTTTTCAGTCATTTCGTAAGTTACCTAGTCCATCAGTCAACTAAGTCTGTCAGTCAGTCAGTTGTCAGTCTCTCAGTCCTTCAGACAGTCAGTCAGTCAGTTTTCAGTACGTCTTTCAGTCAATAAGACAGTCAGTTTGAAGTCAATTGTCGGGGCAATCAGTTGATCAGTATTAGTCAGTGTTAAGTCATTTAATTGGTCAGCGTATTCAGTCAACTAGTAAGTCAGTCAATCAGTTGATCAGTTAGTCAGTGTTCAGTCATTTAGCTAGTTGGTCAGCATATTCTGTCAGCTAGTCAGTCAGTCAGTCAGTCGGTCAGTCAATCAGGGTATTCAGTCAGTCATCCGATCATTCAGCCGGCCATTCTATCATTGAGTCGGTCATTCAATTATTTAGTTGGTCATCCGATCATTGAGTCGGTCATCCGGCGATCATTGGGTCGGTTATCCGATCATTCAGTCAATCATTCGATCATTCAGTCGGTCATTCGATCATTCAGTCAATCATCCGATCATTCAGTCGATCAGGGTATTCAGTCGGTCATCCGATCATTTAGTCGATCAGGGTATTCAGTCGGTCATCCGATCATTCAGTCGATTATCCGGCGATCATAAAGCCGGTCATTCGATCATTCAGCCAATCATTCAATCACTCAGTCGGTCATCCGATCATTCAGTCGGTCATAAGATCATTCAGTCGGTCAGAGTATTAAGCCAGCCATTCAGTCAGTCCTTAGTCTGTGCATTCAGCCCCTCAGTCAATCGGTCATTCAGTCGGTCAGTTGGTCGGTGAATTCAGCCAATCAGTCAGTCAGCCATTCAATCGGTTAATCAGTCAGAGAATTCACCCAGTCAGTCGGTAGGTCAGTCAGTCAGTCATACAATCAGTCTGTCGGTCAGAGTAGTGAAAGAAGAACGGCTATTTCGCGACGTAGATAAACGAAGTCAGCAAGCACTGCAATAAGCGATGAAAAAGTGAGTTTTCTTGAAAGTGAAGGTTTCCTTAGGCTTTGACTACTTAAATGGACCATTTCCCGCTTTCTTGTCGTTTGATTTTTTAGGATAATCTTGTTAACGATAACCTACACGACATAACAGTTTATAATCTCTTGAACAGTACCCTACTAATTCAGGCGGGTCTCATAGAGCCAGGCGTTCACTGATAATCGAAAAGTTAATTTGGTTTTCAAACGAATAATATGTTAATCCTGTTTAAGTTTCGAGCCGTTAAAGAATGAAGTCACAGATTTTCCTTGAACGAGTCTTGTCTACTTAAGAAATGAAATTTTATGCAGAACATTTTCATCTATTACGCTCGATTATATTGTTAGACATGCACCCACTGTTATACCACAGGCAGCCCAAGCTCCAGCTGTGAGATGATCATCTTGCGCAATAACAGTTAATGCGGAATTATAAGAGTTTTTATGGGAATATTTACGACCGCTCTAAGGAATAAAACAATACGTCAAATTCTCAATTAAAATATCTCACCTTACTTCCACAGCGTATCACTTGTTATCTGACTGCTTACTTTCATGAAAAGAACCCATTTTAGCGAGTTGTCCATTTCGAGGTTTTCAACGTACATAAGAAAAGCCCAAGGCTGAACACTCCATTTCCGAACGCCCGATCTGAGAAGCGAAAAATTCCAATGCAAAATGGCCGGGCGGCCACAAATCCAACGCAGAATCCAAGCACACATACTGCAGTTTCATTTCAATTCAATAGAAACTCAATCTTCCTTGTGCGACCAACGCTGTGCCGCAGTTTGCTTCGAAAATTTCCAGTTTAGAGGTTTATAAGATTATTAATTATCTCATCGCAGACGAAAAGCGGGGGAAAAGTACTGAGCCCAACACAGAAGTCCGCCGCTGCAAGAGAAACTATAAATGCGTTGGTTTTGCGAAGCCGCCGTCTTCTGCTAACGAGGCAGATGATAAATCCATTTCCAGTTATGGTCAGAATGGACAGAGACCAGCCAAGAATCGAAAACCAAGTTTCCATTTTGTGATTGTTGAGTGGAAAGCTGTGAGGATATACTTTCGCTGAGGACTTGAACTAATGTAAGAACAAAGGAAACTAATCATAGGAGAGGCACGTCGGAGGGGAAACACCCGTGTGTGCATCTTCCTTCCTTTAGTTCATTGAGTTACCAAATCTGGAATGGAGGATTGTAGGTTGACCTAACACAAAGAGCGGCAAGAATTCAGCCTGATTAATCAATTGTGACGTATTTTTGAGGGACCTCCGAACAAGAGAAAATCACCAGATATTTTCAATGTTTGTTCTCAGTGTTGTGTCTCAGTTGTTGACAGTGTCTCAGTCTCAATGTTGTTAGTTGTCGTTCGCAAACTTAATGACTCTAGATTTTTTCCCAATATATAGCTTTCTATTAGGATCGATCATAACGTAATGCAAGCATTCCCTATTAGAGAAATTAACGTTTATAAGCAGGAAACAAGTTATATAGTTTTAGGATTCAAATTATTGAGTAAAGCTCAAAATGAAATGTTATACTCGTGTCTTATTGATATAAAGTTTCATCGCTGGGCATAAAATGCAAATGAATAAGGTCTAGAGATCTTAAACTAGATCTCAATGTCAAATGAGATCAGGTTGTTCGTTTGAAAAATGAGTAATTCTACTATGTTGAAAAAGCTAACTTAAATGAGATGCGTTTAAATTTTCCTAAGGAATAAGACTGAGCAAGAACATGGAAGTTAGAGTAATGAGCTAGTTATCTCTCCATGCTAAGTTAAAATTCAACAGGTGCAAAAATTTTGGCCTAAATTTGCGCATGTTTTTAAAAGTACAAGGAGGACTTAGAATAAAAAATTTAAAAAATTGACTTTCTGAGATGCGCTTGGCAGAGTATGTATATGCTGCGAATGAAGAAAATTAGTACTATTCCGAAATAAATTGCAAATGAGTTCTAATGTTGATGTCTGTTGAGATCAGCTGGTTTACTGGAAGCGATAGTTCTATCCTGCATAATAAACAACCAAATTTTGAATTACTGAGTTAATCCTAAACCTTTAAGACTGGACTAGCACCAAATTTATCTCTTCGGTATCATTGTTAAATCTTGAATCAAACATTATGGTCTTACTTAAAATGAAGAAAGGGAGATACTGAGTCAAACAGATGATGATACGTGGACCGTTAATTTGGAGTATGCAGAACGTGTTTATTTTCAGACTTTATGAATGGTCAAGCGGTGGTGTATACAATGCAAAGCCGGTGAAACACCACTTACGCCGTATGGCTTTTGTCGTTCGCAAACGTGAGTACGATAATATTAGTTACCTTACGATGATTTGTTTTTTTCTTGGACTCAAAGAAGGAAAAGCAATTGAACGAAATGGTTCGCTTAAAATTTTTTGTGCTGTGAACTGCATTTCTGAGACTTTGAACTATCAAGTTGGACAACCGATATGCGGTTAAAAACACCTTCCACATTCGTTCCTTGGATGATTTGCCGCTTACTTGTCGTTTTGTCCTAGGAAGATTTTGTTAACAATACCCTACAACACAAATTCAGTAAGGTCTCACGAAGCCAGGTGCTCACTGATAACCAAAAAATTGCCTTGGAAAGCCGCCGGTGGGCTTTTGAGAGAGTTATAAATTTAGTTTTTTTAATCAGTGAAGCTTTTACATTCGAATCAAGTTCGGATTATAAGTAAATCGTTTTTACGTTATTGAACCGTTTTAACTTGTCAAAGGAAGAACTTATCCAGCAAGATTTTTCGTGTATGAATCATGCGTATTTAAGAAATTTTTTCCGAACGTTTTCATCTCATTGTGATTGATTATGTTGTTAGACATGCACTCATTGTTGTTCAAATTAATTACGTCTGCCAAACTTCAGTAGAAGTACTTTTAGAAGTAGAGTTTTTCGGGTGACAAGAGAAATAACATGCTTCTGGTTATACTAAAATTATATCTGTCATCATTGACTTGGAAATTAAGATAGTCCAATCGATCGTTTTGTCAGTTTATAGCTCAGGTGACTTGGTATAAAAATAAATAATTTCTCCCTACGAAAAGAGACATCCCATTTGCTGTGTTTAGTAGCTGGTCGTAAAGTGTGCAAGCTCAACTGAGAAATATGGAATTACAGGAAGTTGGATTACTGTGTTTTCTTAGCAGCAAGGTAGATGGAGTTTAACAGGACGAAAAACGTTCGGTTTCGAACATGTTATGTACAGAAGGCAAGTCAGAGGCTCGATTAAACACAACTAAGAATATAATCGATTGTCTCGCAAAAACCGTGTGTCGAGAGTACTTTTGATGCAATTTGCAATATCACTCACTCACTCACTCATGCCCATTATGCCGTGTGGCACGTAGGGCGGCTACGAAGGATCGCCACGTCTGTCGGTTCTGGGCCAGCTATGTTCTTACCCATCCTCCTTGATAACTGTTTTACGTGCGTAAAATAGTTCATTTCTCCCTTGAATACCTCTGTTGTCTTTTATCCTAGAAAGTTTTCAAAAGACGCTTTTTGGAAATTTTCTTAACGTTTTTCCTGTGCGCATCTTTATGTTTTAAAGGGCTGTTTCTTATAGACAAGTAATTGACTTACTCCCAATGTTTCCAGCTTAGAATTCACTGTTTTCTTTATGTCAGATGACAGACAAGGAGATATTCTCAACTTTGTTCCTCTTTTTTCCCGTAGAGGTCCGAGTACCAGCAAACCGTATGTCTCTGTCATGTTCATTTAACCTTTCTCGCATGGATCTCCCTGTTTCGCCCGCGGTATATTGTTGGTACGGACCCGTTTCAGTTAAGGTTTTCTTTTTTTCATGGTAGGTGTTTGTGTCTAGGATACACTAGCGCAGCCTTTTCTGCTGGCAGAATAGTGATAGTGTCGTGTTGTTTTAGATTCTTAAAGGCCTTTTGCATATCCTTCGTGATGTTGGGCTTGGGTGGTTTGGCCTGTTGAAGGATACCGTTTACAGTTCGTCTTACGGTGTCTGCTTGCTTTGAGTCAAGCACTCTTATTGCCGACTAGACTTTGGTGACTATTTCTGTAGCTGGGATGTTGGATGGATTGGTGAAAAATTGTTTACCTATTTCATTAGTACCGTCATGTTCGGCCATTTTTCTCTCAACACTCCTAACTTGAATTACACTCCTACGTATGCGCCTTTAGGCTCGTCGGAATATTGCATGAAACGTCATTTCAGCATAAATGCCTTCCTGGAATGCATCTCATATGCAGGTTGAATATTCTCATTTTTCGGCTGTGTTTAGAGAAGCTAGTAATATTCATGTGAATCGTAACTGAAAAAAAATTACTGGCAGAATAGCACGGTCGCACTTGTTAATGTTAATTTTTTGGTTTTATTGAATTCTATCCTGCTTTAAAATTCGTGGGGAGGGGCCATGGAAGTTTAGACAAGTGAGGAAAAATAAAATAGAGTAGTAGCAATGGTAAAATTGGTCCGCAGATGCGTGCTTTAATGATCTACCGGAAAATACGAGTATGATGCGTCAAGAATATGATTGTAAATTTTCCAAAGTGCTTTTTTATTACTGACGAATTAAAACACATGGAGAAACGTGCAATTTGTGGAAATCCTATTTAGCATAAATTAATATTTTGCCGGCACGTATAAGAGGACTGGGGCGGGTGTAAGGTGCGCGGAGAGTTATGGGATGGTGGTTTGTAGGTAGAGGTCGTTAGTAGGGCAAGGCATTCTACGGTCAGCCTTCGCTGTGTTTAGTTGTTCGTTTTCGTTTTTGTACAAGTTTAGAGCTTTACTTGCATACTACCTTAAGTAACTGTGTATAACATGTCATTCATAGGATACCCTTAAACCCCAAGGGTGGCACCGCTGCCTTAGTTGGGGGTACGCGTTCCCCCTTTTTTTCCGCCTGCTGGTTTTTAGGGGTTTTTGTGTCCGGCTTTGATGCATTTAGTTTACTTCAATCGTATAAGACTTTCGTAGGCATATCGATTTGGCGTTAATATAAACGGTGTCTTGGCTGGCCAACGCGCCCAGATATCAACTCTTTGTGTGCCCGGTTGAGTAGTGGAGACAAAATCCTGAACACACATATGTAAATAGTGTTTGTCACCATTTAAAATATGATACTTCGATTATGATGTCTTATTCATAAAAGGGAGCAGAAAACACAAACACAAATACGATAGCAAGAATAGCAACCTGGTTTTGGATGCTTGGCTGATCTCTTTCCATCCTAACCATAACTAGAAATGGATTTATTATCTTCCTCGTTTACAGCAGACGATGGCTTCGAATCAAAACCAACGCGTTCGTCGTTTCTCCTCACCAAATCAATACAATATCAAACAGAAAAGTGATGAACATAAGAGAAAATATCAGCTAGGGGAGTATTAGTTGATTCAATACCAAATTCTCAGAACTGACATCATATGAGTTGTATGGCAAACAGTAAGGAGAATTGCTAATGAGATCTTGAGAGGGACATAAGGAAGGAGGTAAAAAGAGTTGTTAGATATAGAGAGAAACTCAGTTTTGAAAAGGCCTCGTCCACACTAGCGTATTTACCTGACGTTCGATAATGTCTACTTTTTCCTTTCCATTTTGCTTGTCATCCACACTTAAACACCAAAAAACGCAGATGCAAAGTAGATATTCGGAAAAGGTTACACTGGTGGAGTATTTTGAAAATGCACCACGTTTGAAATGTTCCGTTTTCTGTGTGGACAGATGGAGAAGGAAGCTTTTAAAAAAGATGGCAAAGAAGTAGGTCAGATATTGTCGGGTGATTCTAAGCGGAAGATTGGTGAAAATGCATCAAAACGTTGGAGTTTTCAAAAGATAATGCAGTATAGAAGGCAGGTGAGAAAAAATCGATAAACACTTGCGTAGGTGAAGATGCTTTGCCTCGTTTAGGTAGAGTCTAAAAACGTTGTTATTAGTGTTGTCGCGACAGATTTTACGAAATATTTTATCATCAAGCTCACAACTATAATTTAAAGTGTAACCCACTATAAAGTGACCGAACACTAAGTTTAAAAGAGGAGAAGAGACTTGTTTTAACCAAATGCGACTGATGATAACTTGTCGCTATATGCAAATAAAACAAAGTGAACTTTCTTCATAGGGAAGTTTCATCTTTCAATTAGTTAGCGTGTTGAAAGTAATGGAACGAGGTATGCAACGATTTTACTCCATATCGAAGAATGTAGCGGGTGATTTACTAACTGTTCGATGTTTTTGACAGTGGAAAGGCAAAAATGCCCTCTTTTGCCCTCTTTCTTTAGCCATCTATAAAATTAAAGGAGGAAAATATGACTCGCTAAAAATGGATAAGGTGGTTAAAGAATTGTTAAGAAGCGCCTGAATAAATTGCATTTTTGAGACTTAGCAATCAGCGAAAATACTATGAAATTACACTTATTTTGAGGAGAAGCAAGTTTATAACAAAAATCAACTACAAAAAACTAATATAGAAATAGCCGGAAATACCGGGCGCTTTTGCTCGCTAGGGCATTAGCGTTTCGTTATGGAATTGACTTTTTTAAGCGATGTTTTAATCCAAACAGAAAGCAGTTAATGTTAGCATCATTTCACCACTACTGCTTTCAATAAACTTTATTACTTGTTTTCTGACAGTGTTTTTTGCAATTAGTCTGTATATTATGACATTTTATTTTAAGACAACAAAAGGAGACTTGACAATGTGCTGAAGCTGTCAGAGATAAGTTGTCAAAATCCATATTTAGCTATCTTCAATAATTCAGTTTCTTACTGCTCGTGGAAAGGTTCATATCACCACGAACATCGTGCGATTTTCATCAATTAGAATAGAAGTGTACTAGAATGAGTACCCCGTGGGTGCCTCTCTTGTGATCAGTTACCTTCCTTTGATTCATTGACTTCATTGAAGGACTAGAGGCTGTTAACTTAACGGTAAGAGCGGCCGGATTTCAGGCTGATTTGTCAACTGCGATGTGTTTGAGGGAGACGACATCATAAAATCAACGAAGTGTTTTCCAATGCTTTTTAGTTGCATAGGGAATTGTAGTCTTGTAGTCCAAACCCAAACTTTATACTTTCAGCTTTCATTTGTATTGGGCTGGCCACCTGAAGACCACAAAATGGAAACGTGGTTTTGGATTCTTGGCTGGTCTCTTTCCATCCTGTCCATGACTGGAAATGGCTTTATTATTTTCCTTGTTTGCAGAAGGTGGCGGCTTCGAAACAAAACCAACGCTTTTGTCGTTTCTCTCGCAGTGGCAGACTTCTGTGCTGGCTGGAGTGCTTTTCCACCGCTTTTCGTCTGCGAGGAGATAATTGGATGCGACCCTACGGCCATCATAGCCAACTGGGTGGATCGTTTCAGGTGGCTGTTTATGTATGCGTCTGTGACAAACTTGTGCAGTTTAGTCCTGGATCGCTACCTTGCTATTGTGAGGCCTTTAAGTTACTTGACTTTTATGACACGCAGAAGCGTTTTCCGGATGATTTTCATGTCTTGGACCATTCCAGTTGTTGCCGCCTTTGCGCTTTTACTAAACTGGCTTGTTTTTGAAGAGATTGTGTTGTTTAAAGTGCTCATGTCAATTTTAATGGTATTTTTAGAAATCTTGCCGTCTTGTGTGTTAATTTTCTGCTTTGGATCAATGTATTATGTTGTTTATAAGCACGAAAGAGCCGCCCGTATCTTAGCAAACCAACTCCGCTTTAACCAAAGATCTTTGTTCAGAATCAAGGAAAAGGCTGCCGTGAAAATAATGGCAATTGTTATTGGTATATTCCTTCTCGCCTTCTCATTCGCTATACGATGTAGTTTCATATACATTTTGAAAGACGGAAAACCGTGTGATGATAAAGAATATAAAATTCCCCTTGTTGTATTAAACTCCGTTGTTAACCCCTTCGCTTATGCCGTCTTCAAGAGAGACATAAACATGGAGATAAAACGGTGTATTTGCTGCGTCATTTGTAAAAAGAAACACCACAGTGATCCAATTTATGAAAACAACTCTTTCATCCTGCGCAACTACAATATTTAACGCGTCAAACCAGAGCAGCATACTCTAAATAAACTCCTAATCAACCAGAATTTGTCTTGAACTATTAATATTTGTTCCGCGATCGGGTTAACAGTCAATAACTTAAGTATGAAATTATAATTAAGAATTTGCTCATGGTGTGTGCATGATGACAAGAGTAGATCATAACAATAAAAAAGGATCCTGTTAATCTCATCAAGTTTTATCGATTCTCGTTCCTTTTGGTTCATTTTTAACTGTTAAGGTTACTTTTGTCTATTTTTGCCAGTCTGTTTCATTTTATAGGTTTGCAAATCAGTCTGTCAGTCAGCCAGTCAGTTTGTCAATCGGCCAGTCAGTTTTCAGTCATTTCGTAAGTTACCTAGTCCATCAGTCAACTAAGTCTGTCAGTCAGTCAGTTGTCAGTCTCTCATTCCTTCAGACAGTCAGTCAGTCAGTTTTCAGTACGTCTTTCAGTCAATAAGACAGTCAGTTTGAAGTCAATTGTCGGGGCAATCAGTTGATCAGTAGTAGTCAGTGTTAAGTCATTTAATTGGTCAGCGTATTCAGTGACCCAGTAAGTCAGTCAATCAGTTGATCAGTAAGTCAGTGTTCAGTCATTTAGCTAGTTGGTCAGCATATTCTGTCAGCTAGTCAGTCAGTCAGTCAGTCGGTCAGTCAATCAGGGTATTCAGTCGGTCATCCGATCATTCAGTCGGTCATTCGATCATTCAGTCGATCAGGGTATTCAGTCGTTCATCCAATCGTTTGGTCGGTCAACCGATCATTCAGACGGTCATCCGATCATTCAGTCGGTCATCCGATCATTCAGTCGGTCATCCGATCATTCAGTCGATCAGGGTATTCAGTCAGTCATCCGATCATTCAGCCGGCCATTCTATCATTGAGTCGGTCATTCAATTATTTAGTTGGTCATCCGATCATTGAGTCGGTCATCCGGCGATCATTGGGTCGGTCATCCGATCATTCAGTCAATCATTCGATCATTCAGTTGGTCATTCGATCATTCAGTCAATCATCCGATCATTCAGTCGATCAGGGTATTCAGTCGGTCATCCGATCATTTAGTCGATCAGGGTATTCAGTCGGTCATCCGATCATTCAGTCGATTATCCGGCGATCATAAAGCCGGTCATTCGATCATTCAGCCAATCATTCAATCACTCAGTCGGTCATCCGATCATTGAGTCGGTCATAAGATCATTCAGTCGGTAAGAGTATTAAGCCAGCCACTCAGTCAGTCCTTAGTCTGAGCATTCAGCTTCTCAGTCAGTCAGCCATTCAATCGGTTAATCAGTCAGAGAATTCACCCAGTCAGTCAGTCAGTCAGTCAGTCGGTAGGTCAGTCAGTCAGTCATACAATCAGTCTGTCAGTCAGAGTAGTGAAAGAAGAACGGCTATTTCGCGACGTAGATAAACGAAGTCAGCAAGCACTGCAATAAGCGATGAAAAAGTGAGTTTTCTTGAAAGTGAAGGTTTCCTTAGGCTTTGACTACTTAAATGGACCATTTCCCGCTTTCTTGTCGTTTGATTCTTTAGGATAATCTTGTTAACGATAACCTACACGACATAACAGTTTATAATCTCTTGAACAGTACCCTACTAATTCAGGCGGGTCTCATAGAGCCAGGCGTTCACTGATAATCGAAAAGTTAATTTGGTTTTCAAACGAATAATATGTTAATCCTGTTTAAGTTTCGAGCCGTTAAAGAATGAAGTCACAGATTTTCCTTGAACGAGTCTTGTCTACTTAAGAAATGAAATTTTATGCAGAACATTTTCATCTATTACGCTCGATTATATTGTTGGACATGCACCCACTGTTATACCACAGGCAGCCCAAGCTCCAGCTGTGAGATGATCATCTTGCGCAATAACAGTTAATGCGGAATTATAAGAGTTTTTATGGGAATATTTACGACCGCTCTAAGGAATAAAACAATACGTCATATTCTCAGTTAAAATATCTCACCTTACTTCCACAGCGTATCACTTGTTATCTGACTGCTTACTTTCATGAAAAGAACCCATTTTAGCGAGTTGTCCATTTCGAGGTTTTCAACGTACATAAGAAAAGCCCAAGGCTGAACACTCCATTTCTGAACGCCCGATCTGAGAAGCGAAAAATTCCAATGCAAAATGGCCGGGCGGCCACAAATCCAACGCAGAATCCAAGCACACATACTGCAGTTTCATTTCAATTCAATAGAAACTCAATCTTCCTTGTGCGACCAACGCTGTGCCGCAGTTTGCTTCGAAAATTTCCAGTTTAGAGGTTTATAAGATTATTAATTATCTCTTCGCAGACGAAAAGCGGGGGAAAAGTACTGAGCCCAACACAGAAGTCCGCCGCTGCAAGAGAAACTATAAATGCGTTGGTTTTGCGAAGCCGCCATCTTCTGCTAACGAGGCAGATGATAAATCCATTTCCAGTTATGGTCAGAATGGACAGAGACCAGCCAAGAATCGAAAACCAAGTACAAGAAAAGACGTTTGTCCAAGTTTTGAATTTTTGGATTGACATGTTAAGCATTACAGCTGCGTAGGATGAAAGAGTTGTTTTCATCAATTGGCTCTGTGCGGTTTCTTTTTTTACACACGACACAGCAAATATATCGTGTCTTCTCCATGTTTATGTCTCTCTTGAAGACGGCATAAGCGAAGGGGTTGACGACGGAGTTTAATACAAGAAGGGGTATTTTATATTCCTGACCATCACACGGTTTTTCGTCGTCATTCAAAATATAAATAAAGCTACATCGCAAGGCGAACGAGTAAGTTACAAGAAACAAACCAATCACAATTTCCATTATTTTCACAGCAGCCTTTTCCTTGATTCTGAGCAAAAATCTTTGGTCATTTATAGCGGAGTTGTTTTGCCAAGATGCGGGCGGCCCTTTCGTGCTTGTAAACAAAATAATACATTGATGCAAAGCAAAAAATTAGACCGGAACACGGTAAGAATTCTAGAAAAACAATGGTAATCAGTGTCAGCACTTTAAACAGCAGAATCTCTTAAAAAACAAGCCCGTTTAGTTAAAAAAGCCAAGACCAAAATAACTGGAATGGTCCAAGAGATAACAAACATTTGGAGAACGCGTTTGCGCGTCATAAAAGTCAAGTAACTTAACGGCTTCACAACAGCAACGTAGCGCTCCAGGACTAAACCGCACAAGTTTGTAACCGAAGCGTACCCAAAGAGCCATCTTAGATAATCCATCCCGCTCTCTAAGAAGGCCTTTGGGTTACATCCAATTACGGGTGTTTCCCCTCCGACGTGCCTCTCCTATGATTAGTTTCCTTCCTTTAGTTCATTGAGTTACCAAATCTGGAATGGAGGATTGTGGGTTGACCTAACACTAACAGCGGCAAGAATTCAGCCTGATTAATCAATTGTGACGTATTTTTGAGGGACCTCCGAACAAGAGAAAATCACCAGATATTTTCAATGTTTGTTCTTACATTAGTTCAAGTCCTCAGCGAAAGTATATCCTCACAGCTTTCCACTCAACAACCACAAAATGGAAACTTGGTTTTCGATTCTTGGCTGGTCTCTGTCCATTCTGACCATAACTGGAAATGGATTTATCATCTGCCTCGTTAGCAGAAGACGGCGGCTTCGCAAAACCAACGCATTTATAATTTCTCTTGCAGCGGCGGACTTCTGTGTTGGGCTCAGTACTTTTCCCCCGCTTTTCGTCTGCGAAGAGATAATTGGATGTAACCCAAAGGCCTTCTTAGAGAGCGGGATGGATTATCTAAGATGGCTCTTTGGGTACGCTTCGGTTACAAACTTGTGCGGTTTAGTCCTGGAGCGCTACGTTGCTGTTGTGAAGCCGTTAAGTTACTTGACTTTTATGACGCGCAAACGCGTTCTCCAAATGTTTGTTATCTCTTGGACCATTCCAGTTATTTTGGTCTTGGCTTTTTTACTAAACGGGCTTGTTTTTTAAGAGATTCTGCTGTTTAAAGTGCTGACACTGATTACCATTGTTTTTCTAGAATTCTTACCGTGTTCCGGTCTAATTTTTTGCTTTGCATCAATGTATTATTTTGTTTACAAGCACGAAAGGGCCGCCCGCATCTTGGCAAAACAACTCCGCTATAAATGACCAAAGATTTTTGCTCAGAATCAAGGAAAAGGCTGCTGTGAAAATAATGGAAATTGTGATTGGTTTGTTTCTTGTAACTTACTCGTTCGCCTTGCGATGTAGCTTTATTTATATTTTGAATGACGACGAAAAACCGTGTGATAGTCAGGAATATAAAATACCCCTTCTTGTATTAAACTCCGTCGTCAACCCCTTCGCTTATGCCGTCTTCAAGAGAGACATAAACATGGAGAAGACACGATATATTTGCTGTGTCGTGTGTAAAAAAAGAAACCGCACAGAGCCAATTGATGAAAACAACTCTTTCATCCTACGCAGCTGTAATGCTTAACATGTCAATCCAAAAATTCAAAACTTGGACAAACGTCTTCTCGACTGTCTTCAGCTATGCACCACGAGTTAAAAGTACATTAGTAAGATTAGGATTTTGCTGACGGAGTATGCATGATGAGGAGAGTAGATCATACCTTTCATATTAATGTCTAAAAAGAATTATTTTCATCTCATCAATCCTTACCAATTCGTATTTCTTTTTGTATATTTTCAATTGTTACGGTTAGTTTTTTTCTACTTCTGCTAATTGGTCTGTTTCATTTTATAATTTTGCAAACCATTCTGTCCGTCAGTCAGTTTGTCTCTCAATCTGTCAATAAGTTAGTCAGTGAGACATTCAGTCCGTCAATCAGTCAGTTAGTCTGTCAGTCAGTTAGTAAGTCAGTTGATCAGTTAGTCGGTCAGTCACTTAGTCAGTCAATCAATCAGTTTTCATTTAGTCCGTCAGTCCTTCACTTAGTCGGTCGGTCAGTCAGTCAGTCAGTCAGTTATTTAATCAGTCAGTCACTCAATTAGTCAGTCACTCAGTCAATCAGTCAGTTTTCAGTCAGTCCGTCAGTCCGTGAGTTAGTCTGTATGTCAGTCACTTAGTCTGTCATTCAGTCAGTCAGTTCATCTGTCCTTCCGTCAGTCCGTCCGTCCGTCCATCCGTCCGTCCGTCCCCCGTTCCTCCGTCCGTCCGTCCGTCCGTCCGTCCCTCCATCCGTCCATCCGTCCGCTAGTCAGTAAGTCAGTCACTCAGATCTAATTCATACCGTCAGTCAATCATTCAGTCGGTCAGGGTGGTCAGTAATTTAGTTATTAAGCCAGTTTTCAATATACAACTGAATAAAGGGAGTGAAGATTTTAAAGAAACTGTGGTGCTCGTCAATGTCGGGTATAAAAAGATATATGATATCGTTTTATCAAGTTTCTTGACAAATATTGTGTCCGAAATTATTTCTTCGCCATTGTGGCTTTGTTGAAGGCAAATCTAACTTCGATTGTGTTTTTCTAAGATTAAAAGAGTAAACAGTTATTTCGTGGTCAGTAAGCACTGTAATACGCCCATGAAAAAGTGAGTTTTCATCAAAGGGGAAGTTTCCTTTTGCTTTGATTACTTAAAAAGAAAACGGGGAGATACTTAGTCAAACAGATATCCTACCTGATGCGTAAACTGTTAATTCAGAGTGTGCAGAATGTGTTTATTTGACTCAATTAATGTTTAAGCCGATTTAGGCGGCGTATACAAAAGAAAGCGGCTGAAACACAGTACGAATGCCATATGGTTTTTGTCGTTCGCAAACGTGAGTACGATTATTTTACTTTTAAGTAAAGACAGATCATCGTAAGTTAAAACTTACGATGATCTGTCTTTTTCCTTGGACTCAAAGAAAGTAAAGTAATCGAAATAAATGGTTGGCTTAAAAAATTTTGTCCTGTGCTGTGAACTGCATTTCTGATCAAGTTGAACAACAGATATGGGGTTGAAGACACCTTCCTGATTCGTTCGTTGGATCATTTGTCGCTTACTTGTCGTTTGTTCTTAGGAATATGTTGATAACATTACCCTACTATGCAAATTCAGAAAGGTCTCACGAATCCAGGTGTTCACTGATAGCCCAAAAATTGCCTTGGAAAACTGCCGATGGACTTTTGAGAGAGTTTAAACATATCTATTTTTCTAAATTGGTGAAGCTTTTGCATTTGAATTAAGTTCGGATTATAAGTACATCGCTTTTACGTTATCGTACCGTTTTCACTTTTCAAAGGATGAACATATCTGGCAAGATTTTCCGTGCATGAATCATGCATATTCAAGGTTTTTTTCCGAACATTTTCATCTCATTGTGATTGATTATGTTGTTGGACATGAACTCATCGTTGCACAAATCAATTACGTCAGCCAAACTTCAATAAAAGCACTTTTAAAAGTATAATTTTTCGGATGACAAGGTAAATAAGATGCTTCTGGTTATACTGAAATTATATCTACCATTATTGACTTGCAAATTAAGATAGTCCAATCGATCGTTTTGTCAGTTTAGCTCAGGTAAGAGAAAATAAAGTAACAATTATATTCCCCTGATTGTTTGCGAGAACTCGTCTACGGGACCTCGCAGTTACTAAAACAAAAACAAAACAGGTCCGCTTCACGTTAGGGAGGTTCCAAGGTTTGCATTTGGTTCCTAGACATATAAATGAAAGTCAACATGATTGTAATTATTCACAGGAATATTCTTTTTATAGTGCGGTTTTGATATGTAACTTTTAAACTAAATATATATGTAACTTTTAAACTATAAATTTTTCTGCGAATCCTCTTCTAATTAAGGGTATGATGATTGATGTAACGCAAATATTCCCATCCTGCTGCTAAAAGACTTATAAACATTCAAAAACAAGAGAATATGATTGATATGATTGATTGACTTAAGGTGAGTATTCGAATGAAGAGGCAAACATTTAGACACTTGTTTCTATATTGAGCGGTTACAATTTTTAAACACTCGTTTAAAACTAGAACATTGGAAACTACAACGACAGATGATATCAAGATCGTTATCCGCGTTATCATGCGACGTGTGAATAAGAATAACTTCCCAGCGTGGTGCGAAATTTAAAATGGACTTAAAAAAACCATCATGGGTCACAGGGATAGGTTAGCACAGTTGATATTCTCTTGCTTAAAAGTGAATCGTAAAATTACCAACGATTAGCTCTGGCAGTAGAAATTTTACAGACGTTAGACGAATTCAAGTGTTTTTTTGAAATGGGAGAAAGCTAAGAACTCTTCTTAGACACCATCATATTGAAGAATTTTTGTTAATAAGTTGTGAGTAGATATTTACTTTCAAACAAAATTAAGGTTTTTAGCCGGCTGCTGTTATATGCTAGCACATAAGGTGGACTCGTTGTATGTGATTAGGACGCCAAATTTAGCGAAAACATGAGTTTAATTTTCCATAACAGTTCTCTTCCAAATAGATCTTGAGGAACACTTTCTCCACCTGTATTTGATCATGATAGCAGGAGTAAAAGATGTTGGTGTCCATTATACGCAACCAAAGTCCTCCTCACACTAAAGATCTTTTGTCCCTGAAACCAGGGACTAGTTATGCTCTTCGCTCGTCTGCTCAATTTCTTCTGTTCGTTCCAAAAGCCAACTGCTCTTCACTTGGGGATCGGGCCTTTGCTCATGCTGCACCTGTTTTATGGAACTCGCTGCCATTAACTATAAGAACAAGTAGTAGCCTCGCCATTTTTAAAAAGCAACTTAAAGCATTTCTATTTAGGAAAGCTTTTAGTTTGTTTCAATAGTTCTAATGTTTATTGCCTTTGAATATTTTAATTTTAATTATTATAGAACTTTAACTTATGTAAAACGCTTCTGAATATTGTTTATAGTTTTAGCGCTATATAATTTCCTTATCATTATCATTATCATTATACGAAGAATAACTTATGATTGTTTATCCATGACAAGTCTCTGGAAGGTTATAGGAGTAAAACTACTTATATTACAAAATATAACCTTGTTTTTGGATTCACAATGATATTTCAAGACAGAGCTGTTATGATGAAATCATTTCAGATTAAGTCATCAAAATTGTTCATTCCAACTTATGTTGAAGCCGAGACCATGTAGTATTGATAATTAACGCCATACACTTTTTCCGAAAAAAGGAAGTTGCGTTTCAACGAAATTATATTTTCAGAACAGGAACAGTGTCTCCACTGTTATTAAGGAGCCTAACATATGGCGTCATGATGGCTCTCCGATATACACTTATATAGGGGAAAATTCATAAATATGAAATCAACAGCTGCCTCAGGGACTACGATCTTTCTTCAGTTGTTTCTCGTGCGATTCTTGACAATATATCTGTGTAATCATTTTAAAAATTAACTCTAAGGCAGATAACAAAATGGAAACTTGGTTTTGGATTCTTGGCTGGTCTCTCTCCATTCTGACCATAGGTGGAAATGGATCTATTATCTTCATTGTTTGTAGCAGACGGCGGCTCCGAACCAAAACCAACGCGTTTATCGTTTCTCTTGCGGTGGCGGATTTCTTTGTTGGAGTGAGCACTTTCCCTTCATTGTTCTTCTGCCCGGAAGAAGGTGATTGCAACGGGTTATCTCACGATTTGAGGAACTTATTCCCATTCGCCTCAGTGGTAAACCTATGTACTTTAGTCCTGGAGCGTTATGTTGCTGTCGTAATGCCTTTCAAATATTTGACTTTTATGAAACGTCGCCGCGTTTTCCTGGTGATTTTCATCTCTTGGGCGATTCCAGTTATAACTACTTTGGCTTTTTTCAGAATGAATTGGCTTTGTCCAAGCCACCGTCTACTTTTTGAAATATTTACTTCGCTGAATATATTTTTTTTGGCTTTTCTGCCATGCTGTGGTCTGGTCTTTTGCTTCGCTTCAATGCTAATTGTTGTTAACAAGCACGAACGAGCAGCTCGTGTCTTAGCAAAGCAGCTCCATTTTAATCATCGATTTCTGTTCAAAATCCAGGAGAAATCTGCAGTTAAAATGATGGCAATTGTTATAGGAATTTTCCTTCTGGCGAACACATTTGCTTTACGATGTGGTTATATATTATTATTCAAAACAGGAAAAACATGTGATGATGAAGAATATAAAATACCCCTCCTTGTTTTAAACTCTGCTATTAACCCCATTGCGTACGCCTTCTACAAGCGGGATATAAAGAAGGAGATGAAAAAATGTATTTTCCGTGTCATCTAGGCTAAGTGATTCAACATTTTTCAGCTAATTCAAGAAATTCGCAAAATTGTTTTTTAAGCTTTCATTAATGGTTTGTCAATAGGCGTTGATAATTATGGAACGAAACAAAATTGTATTCCAAGATCACCTTGTGGTTTTTGTCTCTTGAACGAGGCTGCCTTTATTCTCCAATTTATTGCTTGACATCCTAGTGATCTTTTACCTCATTCGAGTTTGATTACCTGTTCGTGTGAATCTGAAGGTACCCTTTAAAATTCTTAACCGCACAAGCGTATGCTGTGAAGAGTTTGAAGTATGAAAGAGCACGATATAGATGGTAATGATCGCCATACTCGTCTTGCCAATCAGAATATGAAATTCATTCGTAGCAACGACACCTGCAGTCGGTGTTAAGACAATCTTGGCGCCCATGCTGCGCATTAGCGAGAGATGGAAAAGCAAGACGAAAATAGTGGTCGGAGTTAATGTTCTAGCCTTTCCCTCACTTAAAGGAATTGACGTCATTTGGCTGGGAGATGAAAAGAAGGAAAATGCGTCATAGGGAACCAAAACATTTACGACGTGGTGTGGGCATTTGAAAGTCACAACTTTCAATCTTTTAAACGTGGCGTGAAAAAAAATAGAATACGTGTTTATTCACTCGCTTGTGATTGGGACGCATCCCAAAAAATAGAAATGTTATTAAAAATGTTTAGAATAAAAACGCTAAAGAAAACATATTTGTGTATTGATTGCTCGGAAAATATGTGGTTAGCTACTGAAGAACTCTCTCCCGAGTACCATGGTAAAAAGCGCTTCATATTTCACTGCTGAATGAACATGTCATCCAAAGGAAACACAGCATAAACTGAGAACACCATTAGGCCAGGATAGTGTATCTTTATTATTTTGCGCAAGATTAGTCCTTCGAAACGAAATTTCAATCGCATTTATTTCGAAAGCAGCATGTTTTCCAATTGTCAAATTTTGCAAATAGGCGACTTAAACAATAATATTTAATATGTGAGAAAATAAAAGCATTCCCAAAAGGTCAAGTTGGCCTCCGGTACCGCCTCATGAGTAAGTCAGAGAAAGTATAAGAAAGGAGGAGGAGGCGGGGGGGAGGTTTGGTGTTACATGAAACTTTAACCAATGTAAATGGCAGGTAATTTTAACACCAACTTGACCAGAGTATTCTGGTTTATTTAGTGTTATTGCCAAATCGTTTAAAGAAATTCGTTGAGTAAAACATACATATGACGCAGCTTCAACGCCTTTAGTTTAACTACAGACAAATTTGTGCTCCTATCGGGTTTTCTGATGCTCCCTCCCCCTCTAAAGAAAAGAGATGTTATTCGTACCAAACTATGAAGAAAGGTATGAATATATTTAATTGAGCCGTGAAAAATTTTACTTCCTGCGTGGCAAGTGTATAAAGGCCCGGCCAAACGGAACATCGTTGCGCGCCTTGTGTTGCACACGTTTGGATCAAGTTAAAAATGGTCACATTTTTGTTGCAGCATATTCTGATGTTGCAAGATGTTGCGTGCGTATGGCCAGTTCCTTCTCAAAATCTCTCAACAATATTGCAAGATGTTGCACTTAAATGTTTTCTAGACTTAATGGACGGTTAAAATTTAACTTTTTTTCAAACATATTTAATCAATATACTAAGGATGTTCAAAGAAAAGAAAACATTAAAAATACTTAACTTCAGTAGCTGAGTACTGAAAAGAAAGTTTTTCTGTTCTCGACTGTGTGAATAACTTATTCCGAGCCACATTTTTAATCAGAAGTTCTGGTACTTGTTTGACTGCGTTAAAGCTGCATTCAGGTGGTTTTCAGTAAGGAATAATTTTGCTCTGAACAAGTCAGTGTTTGAGTTCGTGTCCACGTTTTCCGATGAAATCAGCCACAGTAAGAACAAAGAGTTCTAAAATCTGCTAGTTTTCTTAACGTTATGGGTGAAGCAGATAAAGGGGCAGAGGGGTTTTGTATTAAAAATTTACATACTTAAATAACAGCTGATTTAAACACCAACGCGCCGGACTAAGATATAATTTAGTGTTATCGCTGAGTATAACATGGTTTGACACAAATTTCAGTTCTCGGCAAACAAATAAGCACTTTTATTAACAGGCTAATAACAAGTGTTAGTAAAAATGTTCCGTAGTCAAGGAACCACCACGCCGGGTGGTCCATTAGTTCGTTCTTGAAAGTTATCTTCTGTATATTCACTTGAGTAAAGTCGCTCAAAAACCCCTTGATGGAAACCTGGTTCTGGATTCTTGACTGGTCTTTTTTCATCGCAACCACTGCTGGAAATGGATTTATCATCTTCCTTATTTGCAGACGATGGCGGCTTCGAACTAAAAACCAACGCTTTTGTCGTTTCACTCGCTGTGGCAGATTTCTGTGTTGAGCTGAGTGCTTTTCCCCACTTTTAAATTGTGAGAAGACAACTGGATGCGATCATGAAGCCCCTTTTGCCGACAGGGTGGATTATCTAAGGTGGCTGTTCGCATATGCGTCTGTAACAAACTTATGTAGTTTAGTTCTGGCTCGTTACATCGCCGTTGTGAAGCTTCTCAAATACTTCTTGTTCATGACGCGCAAACGTGTTTCTCAGATGATTTTTATTTCCTGGGCACTTTTAACCCTTATTTTTTCGATGTTCTAATGTCGTTCGTTTTTAAAGACAATCGTTCTCTTTTCTTGGCTATTGTTATTGGCCTGTTCCTTGTTTATTCTGCATGCTATCTGCGATGTAGTCTTATATACATAATGAAAGACGAACAACCATGTAATGATAAAAAATTCAAATTGCCTCTGTTAGTTTTAAACTCTGCCATCAACCAGTAGCTTGCGCTCTGTTTAAGAGGGACATAAAAGAGGAAGCAAAACGATGCATTTACTGTGTGATCTGAAAGAAGAGAAACAACATTGAACCACTTAAGGTTACTTTTGTCTAATTTTGCCAGTCTGTTTCATTTTATAGGTTTGCAAATCAGTCTGTCAGTCAGCCAGTCAGTTTTCGGTCATTTCGTAAGTTACCTTGTCCATCAGTCTACTAAGTCTGTCAGTCAGTCGGCGTTCAGTCTCTCATTCCTTCAGACAGTCAGTCAGTCAACTTTCAGAACGTCTTTCAGTCAATAAGACAGTCAGTTTGAAGTCAATTGTCGGGGCAATCAGTCGATCAGTATTAGTCAGTGTTAAGTCATTTAATTGGTCAGCGTATTCATTCAACTAGTAAGTCAGTCAATCAGTTGATCAGTTAGTCAGTGTTCAGTCATTTAGCTAGTTGTTCAGCATATTCAGTCAGCTAGTCAGTCAGACGGTCTGTCAGTCAATCAGGGTATTCAGTCGGTCATCTGATCATTCAATCGGTCATCCGATCATTCAGTCGGTCATTCGATCATTTAGCCGGTCATCCGATCATTCAGTCGATCAGGGTATTCAATCGTTCATCCGATCATTCAGCCGGCAATTCTATCATTGAGTCCGTCATTCAATTATTTAGTTAGTCATCCGATCATTGAGTCCGTCATCCAATCATTCAGTCGGTCATTCGGCGATCATTCAGTCGGTCATCCGGCAATCATTCGGTCGGTCATCCGATCATTCAGTCAATCATCCGATCATTCAGTCGGTCATTCGATCATTCAGTCAATCATCCGATCATTCAGTCGGTCATCCGATCATTCAATCGATCAGGTATTCAGTCGGTCATCGGATCATTCAGCCGGCCATTCTATCATTCAGTCGGTCATCCAATCATTCAGTTGGTCATCCGATCATTAAATCGGTCATCCAATCATTCAGTCGATCATCCGGCGATCATCCAGCCGGTCATCCGATCATTCAGTCAATCATGCAATCATTCAGTCGGTCATAAGATCATTCAGTCGGTCAGAGCATTAAGCCAGCCATTCAGTCAGTCCTTAGTCTGTGTATTCAGCCCCTCAGTCAATCGGTCATTCAGTCGGTCAATTGGTCGGTGAATTCAGCCAATCAGTCAGTCAGCCATTCAATCGGTTAATCAGTCAGAGAATTCACCCAGTCAGTCAGTCAGGCAGTCAGTCAGTCAGTCATACAATCAGTCTGTCGGTCAGAGTAGTGGAAGAAGAACGGCTATTTCGCGACGTAAATAAAATAATTAAGCAAGCATTGCAATATGCGATGAAAAAGTGAGTTTTCTTCAAAGGGAAACTTTCCTTAGGCTATTACTACTTAAATGGACCATTTCCCGCTTTGTGGTCGTTTGATTTTAGGATAATTTTGTCAACGGTACCCAACGCGACTACTAATTCAGGCGGGTCTCATAGAGCCAGGCGTTCACTGATAATTGAAAAGTTAATTTGGTTTTCAAACGAATGATATGTTAATACTGTTTAAGTTTCGAGCCGTTAAAGAATAAAGTCACAGATTTTCCTTCAACGAGTCTTGTCTACTTAAGAAATGAAATTTTATGCTGAACATTTTCATCTATTACGCTCGATTATATTGTTAGACATACACCCACTGTTGTACTAAAGAATTAAAAAACGCGCCGAGTGCATTGTTGAGTTATTTAAGCACGCGGGATTCTTAAGAACACGAGAGAAGTGCGGAGAAACACGAGCCTTCGGCTCGTGCTTCTGGCACTGTAACATAAAACGGGACGTTGGATTAAAGACAACCGCCAAACATTTCAAGTATAAGATTCGATTCACTGACACACCAAACCGCTGTAAATAGAGAAAATTTATGTTTCTCTCAGGATGTACTATGTTTTTTCACCCCTCTATAATTGTTTTGCGAACGTATAATGGTTATTTATCGACTGCCCATGAAAACTTTTTAAATGACGCATTTTGTGACCTGCTAAAGCTTTAAAATAACGGATTCTTTTCCTGTGTAGATCATTAAGCCATCAAGGGTTGTTTTTAACATGAGAAGTAAGTCCTGATATTTCCAGCTTTGCATTCATTGTTTACCTCACATGCAGATGACAACGATGATAAATTTTCGATTTTCGTAATATTGTATTTCATAATCACCCCGCTAGTGTTTGTCTCTAAAATGAGGCTACCTTTATTCTCCAATTTGTCGTTTAACGCCATGGTTATTTTTCCATCTTGAACTGTTCCTGTCCCCTTTACGTCTAAGTTTAACCGCTTGGCGGTTGTTCATTAGTTTTGGAAAAGTAGAGTTAGGTTAAGAAAGATTTTTTGAGTTAGGTTGTTTTGAAAAATGAATGCTACTTTGGTGAACTTTAATTAGCTGTTTTTCCATTTTTCAAGAAACAAGACTGAGCAACAACATAGTTTTTAAAGGAATGAGCTAATTATCTCTTCATGCTAAATGACTCCGGTAAAATTCAACGGGTGGAAAAACTTTGCCTCAATTTAAATTTGCGCATGTTTTTAAAAGTGCAAGGTGGACTTAAAGAAAAAATTGAAAAAATATAGAGTTTTAGAGATTCACTCGATACAATATATATATATATATATATATATATATATATATATATATATACGATACAAATGAAGAAAATTTATCTAGTATTTTTCCGGAATAAATTGCAAGTGAGTAGAAGTGAGTTCTACTTTTAATGTTATTTGAGATCAGCTGGTTTACTGTAAGAAATAATTTTATCCAGCATGGCAAACAAACAACTTTTGAATTACTGCGTTAATCCTAAACCTTTCATACTGGGCTAGCGCCAAATGTTTCTTAACGTTATTATTGTCGAATCAAACATTAAGGTCTTGAGAAAAAAAAAACAACAACACAACCAAAAAAAGCAAGAGGAGAAAACAATTACATAGCGTGCGTAACTCCTTCGGTCTCACAATTCCATTATAAAATTTGTTATCACCATTTCATCATTATTGCTTCTCTGCCAGTGATCTCGCCATCGGCCTTCATATTATTACCTTTTTATCAAGCTGTCAGAGATAGATTGTCAAGACTCTTATTTAGCTATCTTTAGATAGAAATTTCTTACTGTCAATAAGAAAGGTTGACGTCACTGCAGATATGATTATTTATGCGGTTTTTGTCAATAAGCACAGATGCACACACGAGTGTTTCCCCTCCGACGTGCCTCTCCCATGATAAGTTTCCCTCCTTTAATTCATTGAGTTACCAAATCTGGAATGGAGGATCGTGGGTGGACCTAACACTAAGGGCGGCAAGGATTCAGCCTGATTAATCAATTGTGGCGTATTTTTGAAGGACCTCTGAACAAGAGGAAATCACCAGATGTTTTAATTGTTTGTAGTTGGTCTTACATTAGTTCAAGTCCTCAGCGAAAGTATATCCTCACAGCTTTCCACTTAACGACCACAAAATGGAAACTTGGTTTTCGATTCTTGGCTGGTCTCTCTCCATTCTGGCCATAACTGGAAATGGATTTATCATCTGCCTCGTTGGAAGAAGACGGCGGCTTCGCACCAGAACTAACGCATTTATAGTTTCTCTTGCAGTGGCGGACTTCTGTGTTGGGCTTAGTACTTTTCCCCCGCTTTACGTCTGCGAAGAGATAGTTGGATGTGACCCTAAGGCCGTCTTAGCAAGCGGGGTGGATTATCTAAGATGGCTCTTTGGGTACGCTTCGATTACAAACTTGTGCAGTTTAGTCCTAGAGCGCTACGTTGCTATTGTGAAGCCGTTAAGGTACTGGAATTATATGACGCGCAAACGCGTTCTCCAGATGTTTGTTATCTCTTGGACCATTCCAGTTGTTTTGGTCTTGGTTTTTTTACTAAACGGGTTTGTTTTTAGAGAGATTCTGCTGTTTAAAGTGCTAGTAATGATTCTTATGTCATTTCTAGAGCTCTTACCGTGTTGCGGTCTAATTTTTTGCTTTGCATCAATGTATTATGTTGTTTATAAACACGAAAGAGCCGCCCGCATCTTGGCAAAACAACTCCGCTTTAACCAAAGATTTTGTTTTAAAATCCAAGAGAAGTCTGCTGTGAAAATAATGGCCAGTGTTATTGGCTTGTTTCTTGTAACTTACTCGTTCGCTTTGCGGTGTAGCTTTATTTACATTTTGAATGACGACAAAAAACCGTGTGATGATCAAGAATATAAAATACCCCTTCTTGTATTAAACTCCGTCGTTAACCCCTTCGCTTATGCTGTCTTCAAGAGAGACATAAACATGGAGATGACACGATATATTTGCTGTGTCATGTGTAAAAAAAGAAACCGCACAGAGCCAATTGATGAAAACAACTCTTTCATCCTACGCAGCTGGAATGCTTAACATGTCAATCCAAATATTCAAAACTTGGACAAACGCCCTCTCGACTGTCTTCAGCTATGTTACACGAGTTAAAAGTCCATAAGTAAGATTGGGGATTTGCTGACGGTGTATGCACGATGAGGGGAGTAGATCATATCTTTCATATTAATGTCTAAAAAGAATTCTTTACATCTCATCAATCCTTACCAATTCGTATTTCTTTTTGTATATTTTCAATTGTTACGGTTAGTTTTTTCTTACTTTTGCCAATCGGTCTGTTTCATTCTATAATTTTGCAAACCAGTCTCTCGGTCAGTCAGTTCGTATCTCAATCTGTCAATAAGTTAGTCAGTGAGACATTCAGTCCGTCAATCAGTCAGTCAGTCTGTTAGTTAGTTATTTAATCAGTTAATCAGTCAGTCACTTAGTCAGTCAATATGTCTGTCAATCAGTTAGTTTCCATTCAGTCCGTCAGTCACCCTCTCCGTCAGTCCTTCACTAAGTCGGTCGGTCAGTCAGTCAGTTAGTTATTCAGTCAGTCAGTTAGTTTGTCAATCAGTCAGTTTTTAGTCAGCCCGTCAGTCACCCATGCCAGTCCGTCAATCTCCCAGTCCGTGAGTTAGTCTGTATGTCAGTCACCTAGTCTGTCATTTAGTCAGTCCGTCCGTCTATGTGTCCATCCTTCAGTCCGTCCGTCCATCCGTTCGTCTATCCGTTAGTCAGTCAGTAAGTTAGTCAGTCAGTCACTCAGATCTAATTCATACCGTCAGTCAATCATTCAGTCGGTCAGGGTAGTCAGTTATTTAATTATTTAGCCGGTTTTCAGTCTATAACTGAATAAAAGGAGTGAAGATTTTAAATAAACTGTGGTGCTTCGTCGATGCTGGGTATAAAAAGATATATGATATCGTTTTATCGGGTTTCTAGACAAATATGGTGCCCTAAATTATCGCTTCTCCGTTGTGGCTTTGTTAACGACAAATCTAACTTCGACTGTGTTTTTCTAAGATTAAAAGAGGAATCAGTTATTTCATGGTCAGTAAGCACCATAATACGCACATGAAAAAGTGAGTTTTCATTGAAGGGGAAGTTTCCTGTAGCTTTGATTTCTTAAAGTGAAAACGGGGAGATACTTAGTCAGACAGATATGCTACCTGATGCGTGAACAGTTAATTTGGAGTGTGCAGAATGTGTTTATTTGACTCAATTAATGTTTAAGCCGATTCAGGCGGTGTATACAAAGGAAAGCGGCTGGAACACAATACGAATGCCGTATGGCTTTTGTCGTTCACAAACGTGAGTACCATTATTTTAGCTAACTTACGATGATTTGTCTTTTTTCTTGGACTCAAAGAAGGAAAAGCAATCGAAATAAATGGTTGGCTTAAAAAATCTGTCCTGTGCTGTGAACTGCCCTTCTGATCAAGTCGGACAACAGATATGGGGTTGAAGACACCTTGCTGATTCGTTCCTTGGATCATTTGCGGCTTACTTGTCGTTTTGTTTTAGGAAAATGTTGATAGCATTACCCTACTATGCAAATTCAGAAAAGTCTCACGAAGCCAGGTGGACTTTTGAGAGAGTTATGAATATATGTATTTTTCTAAATTAGCCTTTTACATTTGAATTAAGTTGGATTATAAGTAAATCGTTTGTACGTTATCGTACCGTTTTCACTTTTCAAAGGATGAACTTATCTGGCAAGACTTTCCGTGCATGAATCATGCATATTTAAGGATTTTTCCGAACATTTTCATCTCATTGTGATTGATTGTGTTGTTAGACATGAACTCATTGTTGCACAAATCAATTACGTCAGCCAAAATTCAATAGAAGTATTTTTAAAAGTATAATTGTTCGGGTGACAAGGTATATAAGATGCTTCTGGTTATACTGAAATTATATCTACCATTATTGACTTGCAAATTAAGATAGTCCAATCGATCGTTTTGTCAGTTTAGCTCAGGTAAGAGGAAATAAGGGAACAATTGTATTCCTCTGATTGTTTGCGAGAACTTTTCTTTGGAGCCTCGTAGTTACTAAAACTAAAACAAAACAGGTCCCGCTTTACGTTAGGGAGGTTCTAAAGGTTTGCATTTGGTTCGTAGACATATTAATGAAAGTCAACATGATGGTAATTATTCACAGAATATTCTTTTTCTAATGTAGTTTTGATATGAAACTTTTAAACTATATATTTTTCTGCGAATCCACTTCTAATTAAGGGTATAAGGATTGATGTAACGCAAATATTCCCATCCTGCTGCTAAAAGACTTATAAACGTTCAAGAACAAGAGAATATGATTGATGCATCTGTGTGCCTATAAATCACTTAAGATGAGTATTCGAATGATGAGGCAAACATTTAGACACTCGTTTCTATATTGAACGGTTACAATTTTTAAACACTCGTTTAAAACTTGAACATTGGAAACTACAACGACAGATGATATCGAGATCGTTATCTGCGTTGTCGTGCCAGGTGTGAATAAGAATAACTTCCCAGCGAGGTGCGAAATTTAAAATGAACTTAAAAAAAACAATCATGGGTCACAGGGATAGGTTAGCACAGTTGACTTTCTCTTGCTTAAAAGTGAATCGTAAAATTATCAACGATTAGCTTTGGCAGTAGAAATGTTACTGACGTTAGACGAATTCAAGTGTTTTTTTGAAATGGGCGAAAGCTAAGAACTCTTCTTAGACATCATCATATTGAAGAATTTTCGTTAATAAGTTGTGAGTAGATATTTACTTTCAAACAAAATTAAGGTTTTAGCTGCTGTTATATGCTAGCACATAAGGTGAACTCGTTGTATGTCATTAGGACGCCAAATTTAGCGCAAACATGAGTTTAATTTTCCAAAACAGTTCTCTTCCAAATAGATCTTGAGGAACACTTTCTCCACTTGCATTTGATCATGATAGCAGTAGTAAAAGATGTTGGTGGCCATTATACTCAACCAAAGTCCTCCCTATATTAAAAAGATCTTTTGTCCCTGAAACCAGCTACTAATTATGCTCTTAGCTCGTCTCAGTGGTAAACCTATGCACTTTAGTCCTGAAGCGTTATGTTGCTGTCGTAATGCCTTTCAAGTATTTGCTTTTATGAAACGTCGCCGCGTTTTCCTGGTGATTTTCATCTCTTGGGCGATTCCAGTTATAACTACTTTGACTTTTTTCAGATTGAATTGGCTTTGTCCAGGCCAGCGTCTACTATTTGAAATATTTACTTCGGTAAACATAATTTTTTTGGCTTTTCTGCCATGCTGTGGTCTGGTCTTTTGCTTCGCTGCAATGCTAATTGTTGTTAACAAGCACGAACGAGCAGCTCGTGTCTTAGCAAAGCAGCTCCACTTTAATCATTGATTTCTGTTCAAAATCCAGGAGAAATCTGCAGTTAAAATGATGGCAATTGTTATATATGTTCCTTCTAGCGAACACATTTGCTTTGCGATGTGGTTAGATATTATTAATTAAAACAGGAAAAACATGTGATGATGAAGAATATAAAATACCCCTCCTTATTTTAAACTCTGCTATTAACCCCATCGCGTACGCCTTCTTCAAGCGGGATATAAAGAAGGAGATGACAAAATGTATTTTCTGCGTCATCTAGACAAAGTAATTCAGCTTTTTCAACTAATTCAAGAAATTCGCAAAATTGGTTTTTAAGCTTTCATTAATGGTTTGTCAATAGGCGTTGATAATTATGGAACAAAACGAAATTGTATTCCAAGATCACCTTGAGGTTTTTGTCTCTTGAATGAGGCTGCCTTTATTCTCCAATTTATCGCTTGACACCTTAGTGATCTTTTACCTCATTCGAGTTGTTTACCAGTTATTTTCAGGTTCGTGTGTATCTGAAGGTACCCTTTAAAATTCTTTACCGTACAAGCGTATGCTTTGAAGAGTTTGAAGTATGAAAGAGCGCGATATAGATGGTAATAATCGCCATACTCGTCTTGCCAATCAGAATATGAAATTCATCCGTAGCAACGACACCTGCAATCGGTGTTAAGACAATCTTGGCGCCCATGCTGTGCATTAGCGAGAGATGGAAAAGCAAGACGAAAATAGAGGTTGGAGTTAATGTTCTAGGCTTTCCCTTACTTACAGGAATTGACGTCATTTGGCTGGGAAGTGAAAAGAAGGAAAATGCGTCATAGGGAACCAAAACATTTACGACGTGGTGTGGGCATTTGAAAGTCACAACTTTCAATTTTTAAAACGTGGCGTGAAAAAAAATAGAATACGTGTTTATTCACTCGCTTGTGGTTGGGACGCATCCCAAAAAATAGAAATGTAATTAAAAATGTTTAGAATAAAAACGCTAAAGAAAACACATTTGTATATTGATTGCTCAGAAAATGGTTAGCTACTGAAGAACTCTCTCCCGAGTACCATGGTAAAAAGTGCTTCATATTTCACTGCTGAATGAACATGTCATCCAAAGGAAACACAGCATAAACTGAGAACACCATTAGGCCAGGATAGTGTATCTTTATTATTTTGCGCAAGATTAGTCCTTCGAAACGAAATTTCAATCGCATTTATTTCGAAAGCCGCACGTTTTCCAATTGTCAAATTTTGCAAATAGGCGACTTAAACAATAATATTTAATATGTGAGAAAATAAAAGCATTCCGAAAAGGTCAAGTTAGCCTCCGGTATCGCCTCATACCTGCCAATTGCCCTTTCGTTATGGGTAAGTCAGAGAAAATATAAGAAAGGGGGAGGGGGAGGGGGGGAGGTTTGATGTTACATGAAACTTTAACCAATGTAAATGGCAGGTGATTTTAACACCAACTCGACCAGAGAATTCTGGTTTATTTAGTGTTATTGCCAAATCGTTTAAAGAAAGTCGTTGAGTAGATTATAAATATGACGCAGCTTCAACGCCTTTAGTTTAACTACAGACAAATTTGTGCTCCCATCAGGTTTTCTGATACTTCCTCCTCCTCTAAAGAAAAGAGATGTTATTCGTACCAAACTATGAAGGAAGGTATGAATATATTTAATTGAGTCGTGTTGCACACGTTTGAATCAATTTTAAAAATGGTCACATTTTTGTTGCAACATATTCTGATGTTGTAAGATGTTGCGTAAGTTTGACCAGTTCCTTCAAAAAATCTCTTAACAAGATTTAACAATATTTCAAGATGTTGTGTTTAAAAGTTTTCTAGACGTAATGGACAGTTAAAATTTAACTTTTCTTCCAAACATATTTAGTCAATATACTAAAGAAAAGAAAACATTAAAAACATGTAACTTCAGTAGCTGAGTACTGAAAAGAAAAAGTTTCTCTTCTCGACTATGTGAATGACTTTTATTTCGAGCCACATTTTGAATCAGAAGTTCTGGTACTTGTTTGACTGCGTTAAAGCTGCATTCAAGTGGTTTTCAGTAAGGAATAATTCTGCCCGCAACAAGCCAGTGTTTGAGTTCGTGTCCACGTTTTCCGATGAAATCAGCCACAGTGAGAACAAGGAGCTCTAAAATCTGCTAGTTTTCTTAACGTTATGGGTGAAGCAGATAAAGGGGCAGAGGGGTTTTGTATTAAAAAGTTACATACGTAAATAACAGTTGGTTTAAACACCAACGCTCCGGACTAAGATATAATTTAGTGTTATCGCTGAGTATAACATGGTTTGACACAAATTTCAGTTTCTTGGCAAACTAATAAGCAATTTTATTAACAGGCTAATAACAAGTGTTAGTAAAAATGTTCCGTAGTCAAGGAACCACCACGCCGGGTGGTCCATTAGTTCGTTATTGAAAGTTATCTTCTGTATATTCACTTGAGTAAAGTCGCTCAAAAACCCCTTAATTGAAACCTGGTTTTGGATTCTTGGCTGGTCTCTTTTCATTGTAACCATAGCTGGAAATGGATTTACTATCTTCCTTGTTTGCAGACGTTGGCGGGTTCGAACTAAAACCGACGCATTTGTCGTTTCACTTGCTATGGTACATTTCTGTGTTGGGCTGAGTGCTGTTCGCCCACTTCAGTTTGCGAGACTGACAACTGGATGCAATCCTACAGCCCCTTTTGCCGACAGGGTGGATTATCTAAGGTGGCTGTTTACATATGCGTCTGTAACAAACTTATCTAGTCTAGTCCTGGATCCTTACATCGCTATTGTGAAGCCTCTCAAATACTTCTTGTTCATGACGTGCAAACGTGTTTCTCAGATGATTTTTATTTCCTGGGCACTTTTAGCCTTCGATGTTCTAATGTCGTTCGTTTTTAACGACAATCTTTCTCTTTTCTTAATTTCTTTTCGGATAACCATGATTTTCTTCGAGTTCCTACCGTGCTGTGGTCTTATCTCTTGATCTGGTTCAATGTTAGACATCTGTCAGCTGCAGCCCCCCGTCGGAAAAAAATTAGTATTATTCGGGCAAAACTGATGTACTATTCGGGCAAAGACACGGTAAAAAATATTTTATTATTTAATATCTCGATTTATTTGTTTTCATCCCGCAACTCGCCTAATCTTCTAACTGATCTCTGTACTAGTTTACAGGATGGCTGTTGCTACTCGGAGTTAGAAGATTGAGTTCTGCCGAGGGTCTGGGAGTGATAATCAAGACCGCGCTGGGACTGGAACTGCGTATGAGTTGACGGCCATGTTGATTTATGTCAGTTCTCGAGTGCATGTGCGTGTAATCTGGTGGATTGAAGTATGTCTTTGTTGAAGTCTCGTAAAAGATCATATCGATACCGTGTGAAATGTGAAGAATGCGAGGAAGAATTCGACTTCGACTATGTAGAAGCTCATTCCCGAATTGTTCACAGCGGCCGAAAAGTGAAATGTCTGCCAGTGGTAGAATCGTCACAGCTGAAATTAAGTCGTTTCTTCTCTAAAAGCAGTGCAGCATTCGAATCTCCAGGTCAGACACAGGAGGCACCGCTTGTTGGATGTAGTCCAGAGAGTGAACAACGTACTATTTCATCAACATACGAATCTGTTACAAATATCCAGCCAGATCCTGAATCAATCGACCAAGATTCACTTAAGCCTGATGCGTCAATGAGAGACGTCTAGGAACGTAAAGAGCCCAGTACCCCGATAGATAGAGGCATTCAATCAGATCTCGGAGGGATTGCTGAACTAGAGCCAAAGTCCTCCACATCACTTACGTTGACGACAATGGTGCGGAAACAACCTGTTTTACCCAAATATCCGGGAACCAAGTTCAGCAGTGAGTTTTTCACTAGCCTGACTGGTATAAAAAGTATCCATGGCTTAGTTACGATGTCAAAAAAGACGTGTGTGTATGTTTTTCCTGCATAGAGTTTGAAAAGGATGCATCTTTTGTTTTCAAGAATTGGAAGAAGCCATCAAAGTTAAAAAAACACAGCCAAAGTGAGAATCATGTAAGTTGCATGACTAAGTAACTGCAGTTCAAAGCAATGGAAAGAGAGAATAGCAGTGTTCTGCAGCAACTAAGCAATGCACATAAAGAGCAGGTCAAATTTAACAGGAAATATTTACAAGTGATAATCGAGTGCTTGATTTTCACTGCTATGCAAAATATTGTTGTTAGAGGCCACGAAGAAAGTCGAAACGATATCTGGGAAGTGTCAGATACAAACAGCGGAAAATTTCTCGAATTACTCCATTTACGATGCAAAGACTTGCCATGGCTACAGTCAAAACTCCAGGCGCAGCTCCAGTTGCATGCTCAGTGGACAACACCCACCATCCAAAATGAGCTACTTGCAATAGTGTCAGACCTTGTGCTTGAGAGAATCACCACAGAAGTAAGGAAGAGTGATTACTTTGGAGTCATCATGGATGAAACTTCAGACATCTGTAGAACCGAAGAGGTATCCTTGTGCCTCAGGTACGTCATCAATGGTGAGACAAAAGAAAATTTCGTCGGTTTCTTTGCCACTGCTTCTACGAAGGGGGAAGTTATGTACGAGCTCGCAAAAACAGCCATAAATAAGCTGGATTTAAGGTTGTAAAACATTATTGCCGAATGCTTTGATGGCGCTGCGAACATGAGAGGGATTCGCAAGAGCCTTGCTACGCGTACGAAGGAATGTTCACCTCTCGGAATATACGTACATTGTTATGGTCATCTTTTAAATTTGGCTCTTCAGGACACCATGACTGAAGTTGAAACTCTCCGTAATGCCCTCGGTACTATCCAGAGTCTTTAAAATTTCTTACACGGGAGTACCAAGCGCCATGCGTTATTCAAGGACATTGAAGTTCATGAAGAGGATGTTGCGCTTACATTAAAATCTTTGAGTACCACAAGATGGTCCTGTCGCTGGGCGGCGGTGAGGGCCGTGCTAGAGCAAGTGCCGAGGATAATGGAAGCCCTGGTCACTTTATCAAAGGACTGATGATGTTTTCGTTAAGACACTGAGCAATTGTCGCAATGAAGAGAGCTTCACTCAGATGTGGTCACATGCTGATGTTATAGCGAAAAAAATCAGAATAGGAATCGTGGGTACGAAATTTACCTTCAGAGATGCCAAGGTGCCTCGAACCAGACCATCACGCCGACTTCAGGGCCTTACTGGCGAGACACCTGCTGCAGCGAACGACAGCTCACAACAGACGGCAAAAGACCACTTTCGTATCACAGTTTATTACACAACTATTGACAAAGTCGTTAGTGAACTTCAATCAAGGTTTGAGGGCAATGACCAGGAGGTTTTGTGCGCATTGAGCGAAATCGTATTCAGCCATTCTCCAAGCATCAACAATATCCAAACTGTATCAAATTTCTATGGCGTGGATAGTGAAATGCTATCAGTTGAAAACTACGACTGCGGGGACCCATGCCAGAGAAGAAACGCAGCCGTAATGGTCAAAATGGTCTCCATGACATTTTACCCGTTCTATATAAAGTTGAAAGGTCTTTCAGCGCCCTTCACCACATCACGAAATTTTTAAGAGACACAATGGGACAAGACAGACTTAGCAGTATCGCCGTCATTAACATTGAAAGAAAGTATGCGAACAAGACAATGCAGAATGACATGAAAAGGATTATTGACATATTTGGGTCTCGAAGTAATCGTTCTTCATACTTCTTTTAGAGCTCAAATGCATGGGTACGCTTTATCTCTCACTTCTTGGTTTTGTATTTTAGAAATGTTGATCTCGATTTACCGAAAATATTTGCACTATTTTGAACGCCCTAGCTCTCAAGGTATGGCGAAGAAAACTTGACGTCGTGAAAGAATCGTCTTGTGCATCTGTGAGCAACAAGTTTCATTCGGGCAAATTATGTTCAGCCCCCCCCACCAAAATTTTCCCGTACGCCGATGATGTTAGATGTTGTTTATAAGAACGAACGAGCCGCCCGCATCTCAGTGAAATAACTCCGCTTTAATCATCGATATTAAGACCTTAAGATCCGAGGACGGCGGATGCCTACGACGGCGGGCGGAAGTTTGAATGCGTGTTTACCTACTTCCGGTAGCAGTTCCCCGTAAATTCCCGCCGTAGCTGTATTGTCTGCGACATCAAAACAACTAGTTTGCCGTTTCGTACAAAACGCGAGTTGATTACAGTGTTTTTATAAAATATCTTTTACAATTTTCGAATATTTTGCGCATTATGGAGTCAATAACATTTAATTCGTTTACCTATTCTTCTGGGACCTGATTTTCGAGAAAAAAAATGTTTTCTTTCTTCTCCACTAAACAGGTCATGGCTGCAACTGACACGAGTGCTAAGAAGATTGCTCAGTAAGTTCTCTTATTCTCTCTTCTTCACGTTTTTAACAATGAATGTGGTGAAACTCAACACGAATTACGCTTAGTAAATGATAAACAACAAGACGACAATATTCTTTGTCAGGAGATTCTCGTTCTTGAACCATTCAAGGAAAAGAAGGGAAGCAATGCACGGGGCCAAATTTGGGATAAAATAGCGAACAATCTGAACAGCCTTCAACATCCCCAGTTCAGGGTGACGAAGCGATCTGTCAGAGAACGATATACGCTTTTGAGCAACAAATTTATAGCAAAGATGCGAGATGAAGAAAAGGCAAGTGGAATAGATATAGATTTGAGTGACATTGAAAAAACACTTGAGGGGATAGTAGAAAAAGAAGCTGTGGTTGAAGAAATAGCGCAAAATAACAAAAAGAAAGTCAATTGTGCCAAAGTAGCGGAAATGAGATACAGAGCTCTAGAGAACCTCAGTAGGTCACAGAAAAGACAAAGGAAAGATGAGGTAGAGAATGAAACAGCAGCAAGAGTAAAACGTCGAAGAAGTGGTAGTGACACGGTGGCATATTTGCGAGAAAAGAAGGATCTCGTGCAGAAATGGAAAATGGAAGAAATGCAGCTACAGAAGCAGCGACTAGAGGCTGAAAGCGAGAAGAAGGAGCAGTCCAAAAAGCAACATCAGGATTTGATGCAGGTCATGCAGCAGCAAACTAAACAGCAACAAGAACAATGTGCAAAATTTTCAGAAGATGTTCACGCTAATGCAACAGCAGCAGTCTCAAATTATAATAAAACTTCTAGAAAAACAAAACTAACTCATGGCCTGATTTTGTGCTGTGCAAGATGAATGTAGGTTTCAGCAATTTCAGGCATATGTTTCTTGATTTTGTTTTGTACACTTGCTTTTATTTTATTGTTAGGTTTTCCATGTTATATCAGCTTCATGTTCAGACTTTTTGATTCAAATAAACTTGATTAAAGACTTAATGTTACAGACACTGGACGTTTTGTGCTCCTGGGTTCAGGAGTGTATCATTCCACTGAGTTATTCTGTGATCATGTTCAGATAAATTTATCTACCACAAGGCTGGAAGTCATAATTAGCTCTGGAACTGGGCGGCTGAATCGTGGAATTAAATCACTGAGTCTACATGGGTAGGCAAACCTTCGAAGTGCGATACACAACCCTTCAATTCCATCGCATATTGTTCCTTGTTGACATGTAATGTAGTTAGGAAGATGTAGGGCCTCAGAAAGGACGGGAAGGTCACTCTTACAAAAACGAAACTCGGATAAACACTCATTGTCATCTATATCATTTAAATCAAATTTCCCATAACTTTCATAAGGAAAATCTGGGTTTTTGGATGTGTTAACGTCACAAGAAGAAAGAAGAAGGAACTCGTCCTCTTATATATCGCCATCATCAAAACTTTGCAGAAGAATGTTACGAATCTCTCTAAAGGAGGCCATGACTGAAGTACTTTATGATAAAAATCGAAAATATGTAAACAATGCCGCCCGCGCCTTCGACTTGGTCTCTTAAGGATTTTTCGCGCCTCACGACGGCATCCTCTTCCCAGTCCCCCTCGGTCATCACAGCCGTCGTAGACATCCGCCGTCCTCGGATCTTAAGGTCCTCAGTTGCTCAAAAACGGGGAGAAGTCGGCTGTGAAAGTGTTGGCCATTGTTATTGTCCTGTTCCTTGTTTGTTCCGCATGTTATCTGCGGTGTAGTCTTATATACATAATGAAAGACAAACAACCATGTAAATTCAAATTGCCTCTGTTAGTTTTAAACTCTGCCATCAACCAATTGCTTACGCTCTGTTTAAGAGAAACAAAAAAGAGGAAGCAAAACGATGCATTTGCTGCGTGATCTGAAAGAAAAGAAACAACATTGAACCACTTAATGACTCGCATACAATATAAGTAGTCTAATTTTAGACAAAATGTTTTGGGTGAAGCACAAAATAAAGTGTTTCTACTTGTGCTATATTTGAATAAAGCTGCTTTGCTGGGCTAAATTACAAATGAAGGAGTTCTAGCGTTGATGCCAGTTAACATCAAATAGTTTTAGAAAAACAGTTCAAAATTCTTCAGTGTTGAATCTTTAAATCTTAATAAACAAACCCGAGAGGGAATTTAATAGTTATCACCAAAAACCGTTTTCCAGAAATTAACAGTGAAAATTACGTATACATGATGTGTATGTACAAAATTAGTTCATCTGTCAGGTTTTTTTTTTCCTGTTGAACCTAAGAGGTTTTAATTTAATTAAACTCGTAAATTACCATTTTTCTCTTCTTAATCCTTGAGTTGAAACGCGTATCGTTGAAATGCGATTCGTATTTGACGAATCAAGAAGGCCATCCATTGCTCCGCAGAAGATTTTGAGACATAATATATAATAGATGCCGTTTCTTAAGTGATGAGCAGCGTTAGGCCTGCCATGAAAGTGATGGCTATTGTTATAGGCTTCTTTTGAGATTAGCTTTGGGGAGTAAATCTCTCTCTATTTAATAACCACTCTATTCCATTCTATTGATGTCACTTGAGATCAGCTGGTTCACTGGTAGAAACAGTTGTACCCTGGCAACAAGCAAATGTCAAAGTTTGCTACGTTTAACCCTTAAACTCCAATAACTGACCAGCGTCAAATGGTTCCTTACAGCATCACCATTGAGTCAAAGTAAGGTCTTGATAATCGGAGGGGAGCGAACGTTGACTAAAGAAGCTCTTGATTGATAGACAAATCTTCTTGTCATGACCGTAGAAAATTTATAGAGAAGAGTGTGGCGAGTGTTCATACAAATGTTATGGTTCGATGTGTCTATTTTTTAGGACCTGACAATGTCCTTAATCGAAACAGCTTGTCAAATCTAGCTATCCCTTTCCGTTTTACCAAAATATCAAGTTAACGCCAACATGGTAATTTGAGCAATTTTCAAAATTTAATAAAGAAGTAATCACGAATGTTTCCCCCGAGCGTGTTTCTCTTATGATCAGTTTACTTCCTGCATTTCATGACTTATCAATCAAGGAATGGAGGCTGTTGACCTTCAATAAGAACGGCGAGAATTCAGGCTGGTTAATCAAGGAGACGGGGGACTTTACACAAGACAAAATCACCAGGTGTTTTCAAATAATTTGCGAATTGTTTATGTTAGCTCCGCACCGGAAGTTTTATCCTCTCGACGTTATTTATGTAGGGCCGGCCACTTGGAATAGCAATATGGAAACATGGTTTTGGATTGTTGGCTGGTCTCTTTCCATCCTGACCATGACTGGAAATGGATTTATTATCTTCCTTGTCTGCAGAAGACGGCGGCTTCGCACCAAAACCAACGCATTTATATTTTCTCTTGCAGTGGCTGACTTCTGTGCTGGGTTGAGTGCCTTCCCTCCGCTTTTCCTCTGCGACGCGATAACTGGATGCGACCCAAAGGCTTTCCTTGCGAGCGGAGTGGATTATTTAAGGTGGCTGTTCATGTACGCGTCCGTGACAAACTTATGCTGTTTAGTCCTGGAGCGTTACGTTGCAGTTGTGAAGCCTTTAAGGTATTTGACTTTTATGACGCGAAGACGTGTTTTCCAGATGATCTTTATCTCCTGGACCATTGCAGTGGTTATCGTCTTGGCTTTTATACTAAACTGGCTTGTTTTTAGTGAGGGTCTGTTGTTTAAAGTGCTGATATCGATTCTAATGTTTTTTTTAGAATTCTTACCGTGCTGCGGTCTAATTTTCTGCTTTGGATCAATATACTATGTTATTTATAAGCACGAAAGAGCCGCCCATATCCTAGCAAAACAACTGCGCTTTAACCAGCGATTTTTGTTCAGAGTCCAGGAGAAGTCTGCTGTAAAAATAATGGCAATTGTTATCGGCTTGTTTCTTGTAGCTTATTCGTTAGCTTTGCGATGTAGCTTTATTTACATTTTGAAAGACGAAAAACCGTGTGATGATCAAGAATATAAAATACCCCTTCTTGCATTAAACTCCGCCATTAACCCCGTCGCTTACGCTATCTTCAAGAGAGACATAAACATGGAGGTAACACGATATATTTGCTGTTTCATATGTAAAAAAAGGAATCACATTGAGCCCATTAATGAAAACAACTCTTTCATCTTACGCAGCTATAATGCATAGCACGTCAAATCAGAACTAAAAACCTTGGATGAACTTGTCGTCAACCAGAAATATTCAGTTACCTATTATCAATCTTTCCACCTGCAGTTAGCAATCGATAACTAAATTATGAAATTAATATCATGTTTAAGGATTTGCGTACGGTGTTTGTATGATGAAAAGAGTAGATCAGGCACATAATGGTCAAAAAAGATTCTTTTAGTCTCATCTATTCTTGCCTATTCTCGTTCCTTTTAATCTCTTTTCTTTTCTCTAATTATGCTAATCTGTTTGTTTTATTTTATAGTTTTGCATGCCAGTCTTTGAGTCAGTCAGTCGGTCAATCACTCAGTTAGTCAATCAGTCAGTCGGTTTATTAGTCACCCAGTCCACCTGCCAGTAAATCAGTCAGTCAGGGTATTCATTCAGTCAATCTAGTATTATCAACTGAGTTGATAATGTAAATTGGCCCCCGTAAAGAGTTTTGAAGCTAATGTTTCGAGCGTTAGCCCTTCGTCAGAGCGAATGGAGGAATTTTAGGTGGTGTGTATGTTTTTATGAAGACAAAAGGAGCTAAGCTATTGGCGTAAATATGGCGATGGGGAGGCAATATTATCATGTTTACGCCATTAGCGTAGCTTCCTTTTTCTGCATATAAACACACACAACCCTCAATTCCTCCATTGGCTCTGACGAAGGACTAAAGTTAGAAATATCAGCTTTAAAATTCGTCATGGTGGCCAATTTCCGTTATGAACTCAATTGATAATACTTAATTACCCCGTTGTACTTTGCCACCGACGCAGCACCACAGTTTCTCTATAATTAGAAACCTACCTCTTACTCATTCAGTGTGTCCGCCTGTCAGTTCATCAGTCAATCACTCAGTTAATCAGTCAGTCGATCAGGGTTTTCAGTCGTATGTACCATTATGAATCGCGTGGGGCAATAAAATTTAACCTGATCCCCATAAAGCTTTGTAATATTTTTATGCTCCCTTTTCACTGCCACTTTAATTTGCAGTCAATTTCCTATAGTCCCCCTCTTTATACTTTCTTGGCGACGACTGATGTCTCCCTCCGTTTTCTCATGAAAACCACTTGATCCCCCAAACCCTCCAAAATTCCCTCTTCCATCCCACCCAGGTGATAAATAATGACTGGTCCCCAAGAAAAATTTCATTTTCACGTTCAAGTCTATTTGAAGGCCTCATTTGAAGATCTCTTCGATGCAACACACATGTAGTGTGAAAGGAGTAAAGTTTGAAAGTAAAGTTAGAGATTGATTCGCATAACTGTGTGATCTCATTGCGGTTCCTGTGGCATAAAGTGATAATGAGTGCCGCTATTCCCCCCCCCCCCCCCAATTGATGGAATCAAGAAGTCGGTGAATCAATACTTTCACTTGTCTTAGCGCTCATCAATCTGTTTTCTAGACGTAAAGAACAGTTAAAACTTTTTTTTTCAAACATATTGTGTCAATATATTAAGGATGTACAAAGGAAAGGAAACATTAACAGTAGCTGAGTACTTAAAGGTGAGTGTTTCTGCTCTGGACTAGATATATGAATAACTTTTATTCCGAGCCACATTTTGGGTCAGAAGTTCTGGTACTTGTTTGAATTCGTGTCCACGTTTTCCGTTAAAATCAGCCACATTGAGAGCAGGGCGTTCTAAAATCTGCTAGTTATCTTTACGTTATGGGTGAAGCAGATAAAGGGGCAGGAGAGGTTTTGTATTAAATATATAACTTTACATACGTAATTGGCAGCCGATTTAAACGCCAACGCGCTGGACTAAGATACAATTTAGTGTTATCGCTGAGTATGACATGGTTTGACACATGCTCCAGTTTGTCGGCAAACAAATTTAGCATTGTAATAAGATATGTGCTTACTGTTCGTCGTGGTGTAAGATAGGAGATGAACTTTGTTTGTTTGTCTCACGATAGAGTCACTTTTGATGTAGATCGCGACGTTTCGACTGCAATACTGCTAATCTTCATCAGGCGATGAGTCGATTGTTTACGTGTCGCTATTTGTAGCACGTTGGTATACTGTTATTGGTGCATTTTGATCTTCATTATTATTCCGGTTGTTAGATGGTGTTTCCATGAACAAAGTCCATCTCCCAAATTTAGCATTTTAACAGGCTCGAGCCAGGTGTCAGTAAAAATGGTCCTTAGTCAAGGAACTACCACGGCGGGTCTTCGATCAGTTTTTTATCGAAAGTTATCTTCTGTATTTTCACTTGAGTAACGTCACTAAAAAACTCCCTAATGGAAACCTGGTTTTGGATTCTTGGCTGGTCTCTTTCCATCGTAACCATAGCTGGAAATGGATTTATCATTTTCCTTGTTTGTAGACGACGGCGGCTTCGAACTAAAACCAACGCGTTTGTCGTTTCACTTGCTGTGGCAGATTTCTGTGTTGGGCTGAGTGCCGTTCCCCCACTTTTTGTCTGCGAGAAGACAACGGGATGCGATCCTGAAGCCTTTTTTGCCGACGGGGTGGATTATCTAAGGTGGCTGTTTACATATGCGTCTGCAACAAACTTATGTAGTTTAGTCCTGGATCGCTACATAGCTGTTGTGAAGCCTCTCAAATACATATTGTTCATGACGCGCAGACGTGTTTCTCACTGATTTTTATTTCCTGGGCACTTTTAATTCTTATTTTTTTCGATGTTCTCATATGGCTCGTTTTTAACGACAATCGTTCTCTTTTCTTGATTTCCTCTTGGATAATCATGATTTTTTTCGAGTTCCTGCCGTGTTGTGGTCTTATCTTTTGCTTTGGTTTAATGTTTCGTGTAGTTTATAAACACAGTAAAGCCGCTCGTATCCTAACTAAGCAACTCCGCTTTAATCAACGATTTTTGTTCAAAAGCTGGGAGATGTCTGCTGTGAAAGTGATGGGAATTGTTATAGGCCTCTTTACTCTTACTCACACGTTTTCTTTGCGATGCAGTCTAGTACATATCCTGAAGAACAAACAGTCATGTGATGATAAAGAATATAAAATACCTCTCCTCGTTTTAAACTCTGCCATAAACCCTGTTGCTTACGCTTTCTTCAAGAGGGACATAAAAGAGGAGGTGGAAAGACGCATTTGCTGTGTGGTCTTGAAGAAGAGAAACAACATTGAACCACTTAATGATTCAAGACTTTTTCCAAATTAATAGTTTAGATCATAACGTCAAACACGCATCTCGTTTGGTACAAAGTAATGTTGTTAAACCATAACAAGATTCACTCTGTAGTGCTTACAATTTATGCAAATCAAACAGATATGCACTATTCCAAGCTAAAATGAAAATGAGATATTGTTTTGACGTCAACTGGGATCAGCTGGTTTTCTAGAAGAAACTGTCTCTAGTAAACGAGAAACTTTTGAACTTCTTTATTAAACTCTTTAACCTTAAAACCGGCTAGAATCTAGGAAATGATCGCTAACCAAATCATTTTGATTGATAAAAAAATTATCCTTGTTAGGGAGAATATTCATACTAACAGTTAGTGTAGAAGATTAACTCTGATGGGAAGCAAGACCGAATGAGGACAAAGGGCGAGTGTTATTATGATTTAAACAGACAAAATGCAAGAAGAAGGTAAAGATTTTGTGCTAGATATGCAATTTTAATAAAGGCAGACAGCAGCTGATTTGGACTACACCCCTGCAACTAAAATGCGAACGTTTATAAATGCTAAAAGAAAAAACTGAAGAATAAACTTCTACATCTCCAGTGACAGGTGTATTGTTGTCAGCATTTTGAATTTGTTGTTTTCTAGATCTAAGATGACAAAAGAGGCAGTTATGAACTGTCTACTGATAACTCCTCCGCAAACTGTAGCTATTCTTCTGTTTTCATTTCTCTCATGGCCATCTTTTTTTTCATTTTGAAGTAAAATCAAGTTTTTCGCACAACATGGGAAATTTTTCGCGTATCAGGAAATATGAGCTAATAAATATGCTCTAGCTTTTGTAAATGTAAAAAAATTAAAAAAGGCAAAAAATTAAAACATATTACACAGCGTGCACAACTCTTTCAAGCTCTGAAGAATTGCATTATAACTTTCCTATCATCATTTCATCATTATCACATTGAACAAACTTGGCTGTTGTGTTGTTTGGTTATGGATCGCTACATTGCTGTTGTAAAGCCGTTGAAGTACTTAACGATAATGAAGCGCTGCCGAGTTTCCCACATGCCTTTTTTCTTGGGCGAGCTCGATTGCCATTATTATCCCTTTTGTACTGAATTGGCTCGTTTTTGATAACAACCATTTTCTTCTCTCGCTACGGTTGTGGAACTTCTTAGCAAAACAGCTCCACTTCAATCATCACGTTTTATTCAAAAGCGAGCAGAAGTCTGCCGTGAAAATAATGGCAGTTGTTATTGATTTGTTACTTTTAGCTAATTCGTGCTCTTTGCGATGTAGTCTTGTATATCTTTTCTATACAGAGGAAGGTCCGTGTAATTATCAAGAATATAAAATACCTCTTATTGTTTCATCTCTGCCATTAACCCTGTTGCTTACGCTCTGTTCATAAGAGACATAGGAGAAGAAGTAAAACGACGCATTCGCTGTACGCGTGTGATCTGAAAAAAGTCACATAACTTTGTACTACTCTTTCAAAGAGCTCAGAATCATATTGGTCCATCGATATTGAGGATAGGGTATTTTGGCGGCTATCACTATATACTTAGTGGATGAGGTCAAAGAAAAGGATGGAATAATTTTATCAAGAGCGAGCTTTGGCTGAATAAAACTTTTTCTTGTATTTTAAGATTAAAACACATCCCATTGTACATGGATTTGTATTGCCAAACCACTCTAACAACTGATTAATTTTAGGATTATATGTTATGCTAAATTTCACATGAACGAGATCTAGTCTTATATCAATTGAAATCAAGTGCTCTTTTGTCCGTTTAAAGTGCCAGCCGTTCACTCGCTCTTTTGTGACAAGAAGCCCTTGCGATAACGAAGTATTTAAAGGTTATCATGTAGTTTAATAATTATCTCTCCGCCCGTAGTAAAGAGGATACGACTCAACAGGGCGGAAGAGTTTCACATTAGGTATGTACACGATGCAAAAGGTGCGAATCGGACTTAAAGTAGGCATCGCTGCGACGACAATAAAATTTTATTGGCGTTGTGTCAAAATTTCCTCCAGAAGTTCGCTGCACATCACATGAGCTTGACGCAACTCGCCCATATTAGCATTTCTGACAGGTCGCTTTATATTCTTTCTGACCATCACGAAAAGGCTGGTTTAAATTAAACGCAAGAAATAGATTTTTGTCCGAATTGATAACTTTCTATTTGGATCGATCATAACGCAATACAAGCATTCCCTATTATATTAATTAATGTTTATAAGCAGGGAACAAGTTGTATAGTTTTAGGATTCAAATTATTGGGTAAAGCTCAAAATGAAATGTTATACTCGTGTTTTATTTAAATAAAGTTGTATCGCTGAGAAAAAAATGCAAATGAATAAGTTCTAGTGTCGATGTCAATTGAGATCAGGTTGTTTTGAAAAACGAGTAATTCTACTTTGTCGAAAAAGCTAACTTTAATGAGTTGCGTTTAAATTTTCTTAAGGAACAAGACTGAGCGAGAACATAGAAGTTAGAGTAATGAGCTAGTTATCTGTCCATGCTGAGTGACTCTGGTAAAATTTATCAGGTGGAACTTGAAAAGGTGGGCCTTAATTTGCGCAGGTTTTTAAAAGTGCAAGGAGGACTTAGAATAAAAAATTTTAAAAATTTTAAAAATTGACTCTAAGATTTTCTCGGCAGAGTATGTATATGCTGCAAATGAAAAAAAATTAGTACTATTCCGGAATAAATTGCAAATAAGTTCTTATGTTGATGTCGGTTGAGATCAGCTGGTTTACTGGAAGAGATAATTCTAGCTATCCTGCATAACAAACAACCCAATTTTGAATTACTGAGTTAATCCTAAACCTTTAAGACTGGACTAGCACCAAACTTATCCTTACGGTATTATTGTTAAATCTTGAATCAAACATTAAGGTCTTACTTAAAATGAATATGGGGAGATACTGAGTCAAACAGATATGCTCTTAGATGCGTGATGAACCGTTAATTTGGCGTATGCAGAACGTGTTTATTTGCGGACTTAATTAATGGTTAAGCGGTGGTGTATACAATGGAGAGCGGCTGAAACATAGTACTAGCGCTGTATGGATTTTGTCTTTCGCAAATGTGAATACGATTATTTTAGTTAACTTACAATGATTTTTTTTTCTTGGACTAAAAGAAGGAAAAACAATCGAAATAAATGGTTCGCTCAAATTTTTTTTGTCTTGTGCCGTGAACTGCATTTTTGAGCCTTTGAACAATCAAGTTGGACAACTGATATGCGTTTAAAAACACCTTCCGCATTTGTTCCTTGGATCATTTGCCGCTTACTTGTCGTTTTGTCCTAGGAAGAGTTTTTTAACAATGCCCCACGACGAGCAAATTCAGAAAAGTCTCACGAAGCCAAGTGTTCACTGATAACCAAAAAATTGCCTCGGAAAACCGCCGGTGGACTTTTTGTTAGAAATTTAGTTTTTTTAATCAGTGAAGCTTTTACACTCGAATCAAGTTCGGATTATAAGTAAATCGTTTTTACGTTATTGAACCGTTTTAACCTGTCAAAGGAAGAACTTATCCAGCAAGATTTCCTGTGTATGAATCATGCGTATTTAAGACCTTTTTTCAGAACGTTTTCATCTCATTGTGATTGATTATTTTGTTAGACGTGCACTCGTTGTTGTTGATATTAATTACGTCTGCCAAACTTCAGTAGAAGTACTTTTAGAAATAGAATTTTTCGAGTGACAAGAGAAATAAAATGCTTCTGGTTATACTAAAATTATATCTGTCACCATTGACTTGCAAATTAGGATAGTTTAATCGATCGTTTTGTCAGTTTATAGCTCGGGTGACTTGGTTTAAAAATAAATAATTTCTCCCTACGAAAAGAGACATTCAATTTGCAGTGTTTAGTAGCTGGTCTTAGAGTGTGCAGGCCCAACTGAGAAATATGGAATTACGGGAAATTGGATTGCTATCTTTTCTTAGTAGCAAGGTAGATGGAGTTTAACAGGGCGAAAAACGTTCGGTTTTGAACATGTTATGTACAGAAGGCAAGCCAAAGGCTCGATTAAACACAACTAAGAATATAATCGATTGCCTCGAAAAAACCGCGTGTCGAGAGTATTTTTGATGCAATTTTCAATATGAGCAAAGCAAAATATTTTCTATCAGGGTATAACATGTTCTTACCCATCCTCCTTGATAACTGTTTTACGTGCGTAAAATAGTTCATTTCTCCCTTGAATACCTCTGTTGTCTTTTATCCTAAAAAGTTTTCAAAAGACGCGTTTTGCAAAATTTGCTCAACGTTTTTTCCTGTGCGTATCTTTATGTTTTAAAGGGCTGCTTCCTTCCTATATGACAAGTAATTGACTTACTGCTAATGTTTCCAGCTTAGAATTCATTCTTTTCTTTATGTCAGATGACGAACGAGGAGATACTCTCAACTTTGTTCCTCTTTTTTTCCCGCTGAGGTCTGAGTACGAGCAAACCGTATGTCTCTGTCATGTTCATTTATCCTTTCTCGCATTGATCTCCCTGTTTCACCGATGTACACTTTGCCGCATTCAAATGGGATCTTGTAAACGACACCGTTTTGTTTTGTTGATTCCAGGGCGTCTTTAGGTCGTACTAAATGAGACCTAAGTATTGTGTCAGACTTGAAAACGGTCCGTATACCTTCATGTTGTAGGCAGCGGCGAAGGGAAAACGGCAATAGATTTAAATTCCTGCGCGGGTTTTTTTGTTGGTTGTTACTCTTGTTGTCTTTGCGAGTCTTCGTACAAATGAAGAGGGATAACCATTAGAAACAAGAACTGATAACTGGTGTTTCTTTTCCTTAGAGATAACTGATGGTTTCGTTGTGAGGTGTTTGGCTCGGTCGTAAAGACACTTAACAATACCACACTTCACTGGCTGAGGGTGGTGTGAATCATAGGCTAGGTACTGGTCAGTGTGGGTGGGCTTTCTGTAGACAGTGGTACTGAGAAGTCCCTTATAACTGTTGTGTCGAGAAAAGGAATGGTGTTATCCTTCTCGATTTCCATGGTAAAACGAATGATAGGCTGTTCACTGTTTAGATGTTATAAAAAGCCGTTGACATGGTTCCGGTCTAAGACTGTGAAAGTGTCATCCTCATATCGTTTCCAGATCTTAGGTTTGCAAGTCGCATTTGCTATCGCCTGTTCTTCAAATTCTTCCATGTAGATGTTAGCTGTAACTGCGGAAACAGGGCTTCCCATAGCTGCTCCGTCTTGCTGTTCATAAATCGACCCGTTGTATTGGAAATATGTCAATCTTAAGACGAAATTCAAGAGGTCGGCAATTTGTGTAGGTGTTCAGTTTGTGAGCAAGATCGCTTTCGTTCTCTATTTTTCGTCATGCGGCTTGAACTGCATCCTCGATCGTTACTTTTGCAAACAACGATTCTACGTCAAAAGATACCATGACCGCGTTATCATGTACTTTCTCGTGACTGATGGTTGACGCGAAGTGCGTAGAGTTAATAACTGAGTAGTCTGACTTGCCTGTCAAGGATAATGGCTAGGTATGCCAACAGATCGTAAGCAAAGGTGTTAATACATGATTCAATTGGTCCTCACGGTGTGTTGGGTTTGTGTATCTTAGGTAAGCGGTAGATCCTAGGTGGCTGTTTGTGCCTAGGTTTGATCTTGTTGTCGTGTGATGATCAAGTGAGTAGAAGTGAGTTCTAGTTTTAATGTCATTTGAGATCAGCTGGTTTACTGTAAGAAATAATTTTGTCCAGCATGGCAAACAAACAACTTTTGAATTACTGCGTTAATCCTAAACCTTTCATACTGGGCTAGCGCCAAATGTTTCTTAACGTTATTATTGTCGAATCAAACATTAAAAACAAAACAACAACACAACCAAAAAAAGCAAGAGGAGAAAACAATTACATACCGTGCGTAACTCCTTCGGTCTCACAATTCCATTATAAAATTTGTTATACTCTTATTTAGCTATCTTTAGATAGAAATTTCTTACTGTCAATAAGAAAGGTTGACGTCACTGCAGACATGATTATTTATGCGGTTTTTGTCAATAAGCACAGATGCACACGCGAGTGTTTCCCCTCCGACGTGCCTCTCCCATGATAAGTTTCCCTCCTTTAATTCATTGAGTTACCAAATCTGGAATGGAGGATCGTGGGTGGACCTAACACTAAGAGCGGCAAGGATTCAGCCTGATTAATCAGTGTTGGCGTATTTTTGAAGGACCTCCGAACAAGAGGAAATCACCAGACGTTTTAATTGTTTGTAGTTGGTCTTACATTAGTTCAAGTCCTCAGCGAAAGTATATCCTCACAGCTTTCCACTTAACGACCACAAAATGGAAACTTGGTTTTCGATTCTTGGCTGGTCTCTCTCCATTCTGGCCATAACTGGAAATGGATTTATCATCTGGCTCGTTGGAAGAAGACGGCGGCTTCGCACCAGAACCAACGCATTCATAGTTTCTCTTGCAGTGGCGGACTTCTGTGTTGGGCTTAGTACTTTTCCCCCGCTTTACGTCTGCGAAGAGATAGTTGGATGTGAGCCTAAGGCCTTCTTAGCAAGCGGGGTGGATTATCTAAGATGGCTCTTTGGGTACGCTTCGGTTACAAACTTGTGCAGTTTAGTCCTAGAGCGCTACGTTGCCGTTGTGAAGCCGTTAAGGTACTGGACTCTTATGACGCGCAAACGCGTTCTCCAGATGTTTGTTACCTCTTGGACCATTCCAGTTGTTTTGGTCTTGGCTTTTTTACTAAACGGGCTTGTTTTTAAAGAGATTCTGCTGTTTAAAGTGCTGACACTGATTACCATTGTTTTTCTAGAATTCATACCGTGTTGCAGTCTAATTTTTTGCTTTGCATCAATGTATTATGTTGTTTATAAACACGAAAGAGCCGCCCGCATCTTGGCAAAACAACTCCGCTTTAACCAACGATTTTGTTTTAAAATCCAAGAGAAGTCTGCTGTGAAAATAATGGCAATTGTGATTGGTTTGTTTCTTGTAACTTACTCGTTCGCTTTGCGATGTAGCTTTATTTACATTTTGAATGACGACGAAAAACCGTGTGATGATCAGGAATATAAAATTCCCCTTCTTGTAATAAACTCCGTCGTCAACCCCTTCGCTTATGCTGTCTTCAAGAGAGACATAAAAATGGAGATGACACGATATATCTGCTGTGTCATGAGTAAAAAAAGAAACCGCACTGAGCCAATTGATGAAAACAACTCTTTCATCCTACGCAGCTGCAATGCTCAACATGTCAACCCAAAAATTCAAAACTTGGACAAACGTCTTCTCGACTGTCTTCAGCCATGTTCCACGAGTTAAATGTCCATAAGTAAGATTGGGGATTTGCAGACGGTGTATGCACGATGAGGAGAGTAGATCATACCTTTCATATTAATGTCTAAAAAGAATTCTTTTCATCTCATCAATCCTTACCAATTCGTATTTCTTTTTGTATATTTTTAATTGTTACGGTTAGTTTTTTTCTAATTTTGCAAATCGGTCTGTTTCATTTTATAATTTTACAAACCAGTCTCTCGGTCAGTCAGTTCGTATCTCAATCTGTCAATAAGATAGTCAGTGAGACATTCAGTCCGTCAATCAGTCAGTCAGTCAGTTATTTAATCAGTTAATCAGTCAGTCACTTAGTCAGTCAATAAGTCTGTCAATCAGTCAGTTTCCATTCAGCCCGTCAGTCACCCTGTCCGTCAGTCCTTCACTTGGTCGGTCGGTCGGTCGGTCGGTCGGTCGGTCGGTCGGTCGGTCGGTCGGTCGGTCAGTCAGTTAGTTAATCAGTCAGTCACTTAGTCGGCCAGTTAGTCTGTCAATCAGTCAGATTTCAGTCAGTCCGTCAGTCACCCATGCCAGTCCGTCAATCTCCCAGTCCGTGAATTAGTCTGTATGTCAGTCACCTAGTCTATCATTTAGTCAGTCCGTCCGTCCGTCTATGCGTCCATCCGTCAGTCCGTCCGTCCATCCGTTCGTCTATCCATCCTTTCATCCCCCATCCCCCCATCCGTCCGTCCGTTAGTCAGTCAGTAAGTTAGTCAGTCAGTCACTCAGATCTAATTCATACCGTCAGTCAATCATTCAGTCGGTCAGGGTAGTCAGTTATTTAATTATTTAGCCAGTTTTCAGTCTACAACTGAATAAAAGGAGTGGAGATTTTAAAGAAACTGTGGTGCTCCGTCAATGCTGGGTATAAAAAGATATATGATATCGTTTTATCGGGTTTCTAGACAAATATGGTGCCCGAAATTATCGCTTCTCCGTTGTGGCTTTGTTAACGACAAATCTAACTTCGACTGTGTTTTTCTAAGATTAAAAGAGGAATCAGTTATTTCATGGTCAGTAAGCACCATAATACGCACATGAAAAAGTGAGTTTTCATTGAAGGGGAAGTTTCCTGTAGCTTTGATTTCTTAAAGTGAAAACGGGGAGATACTTAGTCAAACAGATATGCTACCTGATGCGTAAACAGTTAATTTGGAGTGTGCAGAATGTGTTTATTTGACTCAATTAATGTTTAGGTCGATTTAGGCGGTGTATACAAAGGAAAGCGGCTGGAACACAATACGAATGCCGTATGGCTTTTGTCGTTCGCAAACCGGAGTACCATTATTTTGGCTAACTTACGATGATCTGTCTTTTTTCTTGGACTCAAAGAAGGAAAAGTAATCGAAATAAATGGTTGGCTTAAAAAAGTTTGTCCTGTGCTGTGAACTGCCCTTCTGATCAAGTCAGACAACAGATACGGGGTTGAAGACACCTTGCTGATTCGTTCCTTGGATCATTTGCCGCTTACTTGTCGTTTTGTCTTAGGAATATGTTGATAACATTACCCTACTATGCAAATTCAGAAAGGTCTCACGAAGCCAGGTGTTCACTGATAGCCAAAAACTTGCCTTGGCAAACCGCCGATGGACTTTTGAGAGAGTTATGAATATATGTATTTTTCTAAATTAGCCTTTTACATTTGAATTAAGTTGGATTATAAGTAAATCGTTTTTACGTCATCGTACCGTTTTCACTTTTCAAAGGATGAACATATCTGGCAAGATTTTCCGTGCATGAATCATGCATATTTAAGGTTTTTTTTCGAACATTTTCATCTCATTGTGATTGATTGTGTTGTTAGACATGAACTCATTGTTGCACAAATCAATTACGTCAGCCAAAATTCAATAGAAGTAGTTTTAAAAGAGTAATTTTTCGGGTGACAAGGCATATAAGATGCTTCTGTTTATACTGAAATTATATCTACCATTGTTGACTTGTAAATTAAGATAGTCCAATCGATCGTTTTGTCAGTTTAGCTCAGGTAAGAGGAAATAAGGGAACAATTGTATTCCTCTGATTGTTTGTGAGAACTTGTCTTCGGAACCTCGCTGTTACTAAACCCAAAACAAAACAGGTCCCGCTTTACGTTAGGGAGGTTCTAAAGTTTGCATGACGAGCTTTGCTCACCAAAAGAATTTATGCAAATGAGGCTGAGGCGGATCTGAGATCCGCCTGGCAACTATTAACTGTAAGAGAAGAACTGACTTCGCGCCCACAGAACGACCGAGGTGTTGCGGATGAATTTTCAGTAATTACTTTTTTGGCACTTTTCGGCGTCCAAATTGCATGGCGAGAGTAACCCAAAACCTTAAAGCAGACACAAACACATCGCTTTCACTTGCTAATTGAGCCCTCTCGCTTTACTTTGACAAGCCTATGGATCATTTTACGCATCCCTGGTGAGAATTCTTTTCTTGAGCAAAGCTCGTCATGTTTGGTTCGTAGACATATTAATGAAAGTCAACATGATGGTATTTATTCACAGAATATTCTTTTTCTAATGTAGTTTTGTTATGAAACTTTTAAACTATATATTTTTCTGCGAATCCACTTCTAATTAAGGGTATAAGAATTGATGTAACGCAAATATTCCCATCCTGCTGCTAAAAGACTCGAATGGTGAGGCAAACATTTAGACACTTGTTTCTATATTGAGCGGTTACAATTTTTAAACACTCGTTTAAAACTTGAACATTGGAAACTACAACAACAGATGATATCGAGATCGTTATCTGCGTTATCGTGCCAGGTGCGAATAAGAATAACTTCCCAGCGAGGTGCGAAATTTAAAATGGACTTAAAGAAACAATCATGGGTCACAGGGATAGGTTAGCACAGTTGATATTCTCTTGCTTAAAAGTGAATCGTAAAATTATCAACGATTAGCTTTGGCAGTAGAAATTTTATTGACGTTAGACGAATTCAAGTGTTTTTTTGAAATGGGAGAAAGCTAGGAACTCTTCTTAGACACCATCATATTGAAGAATTTTCGTTAATAAGTTGTGAGTAGATATTTACTTTCAAACATAATTAAGGTTTTAGCTGCTGTTATATGCTAGCACATAAGGTGGACTCGTTATATGTCATTAGGACGCCAAATTTAGCACAAACACGAGTTTAATTTTCCAATACAGTTCTCTTCCAAATAGATCTTGAGGAATACTTTCTCCACCTGCATTTGATCATGATAGCAGGAGTAAAAGATGTTGGTGGCCATTATACGCAACCAGAGTCCTCCCTATATTAAAAAGATCTTTTGTCCCTGAAACCAGCTACTAATTATGCTCTTCGCTCGTCTCAGTGGTAAACCTATACACTTTAGTTCTGAAGCGTTATGTTGCTGTCGTAATGCCTTTCAAGTATTTGACTTTTATGAAACGTCGCCGCGCTTTCCTGGTGATTTCCGTCTCTTGGGCGATTCCACTCATAACTACTTTGGCTTTTTTCAGAATGAATTGGCTTTGTCCAAGCCAGCGTCTACTATTTGAAATATTTACTTCGGAAAAACTTAATTTTTTTGGCTTTTCTGCCATGCTGTGGTCTAGTCTTTTGCTTCGCTTCAATGCTTGTTGTTGTTAACAAGCACGAACGAACAGCTCGTGTCTTAGCAGCTCCACTTTAATCATTGATTTCTGTTCAAAATCCAGGAGAAGTCTGCAGTTAAAATGATGGCAATTGTTATAGGAGTTTTCCTTCTAGCGAACACATTTGCTTTACGATGTGGTTATATATTATTATTCAAAACAGGAAAAACATGTGATGATGAAGAATATAAAATACCCCTCCTTGTTTTAAACTCTGCTATTAACCCCATTGCGTACGCCTTCTACAAGCAGGATATAAAAAAGGAGATGACAAAATGTATTTTCTGCGTCATCTGGACAAAGTAATTCAGCTTTTTCAGCTAATTCAAGAAATCCGCAAAATTGGTTTTTAAGCTTTCATTAATGGTTTGACAATAGGCGTTGATAATTATGGAACAAAACGAAATTGTATTAATGTATTGTATTGTATTGTATTATGTATTAATTAAAAAATAGAAATATAATTGAGAATGTTTAGAATAAAAAGGCTAAAGAAATCATATTTGTGTATTGATTGCTTAGAAAATATAAGTGGTTAGCTGCTGTAGAGCTCTCTCCCGAGTTCCATCTATGGCAAGAAGCGCTTCATATTTCATTGCTGAATGAAATTGATGTGTGAGAAATGTCATCTAAAGGAAATACAGCGTAAACCGAAAAAACCGTCAGACCAGGTCGTATCTTTATTATTTTGCTCAAGATTTGTCCTTCGAAACAAAACTTCAATCGCATTTATTTCGAAAGCAGCATGTTTTCCAATTGTCAAATTTGCAAATGGTCTACATAAACAATAATCTTTAATATGGTGAGAAAATAAAAGCATTCCGAAAAGGTCGAGTTAGTCTCCGATACCGCCTCAATAACTGCTAGTTTTCCTTTCGTTATGATTAAGTTAGAGAAAATATAGGAAAGGAGGAGGGGGAAGTTTGTTGTTACGTGTAATTTTTAACCAAAGTAAATGGCAGCTGATTTGAACACCAACTCGACCACAGTATTCTGGCTAATTTAGTGTTATGCCAAATCGTTTAAAGAAATTCGTTGAATAGAAGATAGATGTAATGCAACTTCAACGCGTTTAGTTTAACGACAGGCGAAATTGTGCTCCTATTGGGTTTTCTCATGCTTCGTCTTCCTCTAAAGAAAAGAGATGTTATTCACGCGACACTATGACGAAAGGCTTCAGTATATTTGAGTCCGCTGTCGTCATTGATCCTAAAGTTACGACGAACCTTGCAAATCATGCCTTAAGCATATAATAACTACTAATTGAGCCGTGAAAAATTTTGCTGCCTGAGTGACAAGTGCATAAAGCCCTGGTCAAACGCAATATCTTGCAACATTGTTGCACGTAACGTGTTGCACAAGATTGGCCACCCCGTAGCAACATGTTGCAACAAGTTGGATCAAGTTCGAAAATAGTCAAAATTTTGTATGTTGCAAGGTGTTGCGTGCGTTTTGGCCAGCTCCCACACAACATCTCTCAAATAGATTTAACAATGTTGCAAGATGTTGCGTTGAAATGTTGCTTGAGTTTTTCTGGCTTAACTCTTCCTGCTATTTTTACTTTAAATTTGTTATTTTTCAGGTGCCTGAAGAGAAGCTGTTTCAAATTCTCTTTGAAATTCACCTTTACACCCACAGCTTCACTTTTTTTGCCATTCCCCAATAATTGATGGTATATTCAGTCTTGCACCTTTGAAATTCTTCACATGTTAAATGAGTACAGCTCATTAATGAGTAGAGATCATCAGTAAATGGTTATATTATTAGCCCAGGCTGGCATCAATAAAAATTTCAAAGGTGCAGTTTTGCATATAATAAAGTGGGAAGAAAAAACAGGAACAGCAGGGATTAAAGAAAAATACTAAGTTTATTGCGCGCTTATCCACTTAATTTTCATTTGATATAAGTCGGTCATTCTTCAATCGATCAAATCCTCTATCTCAAAACGATAATTGTTAAGCTACAAAGCTTGTGGGGTCGTTAAGTCTTACATCAATTTTTCCTCACTGTTTCTGGACAGTTTACCTAGCTATGTACAATCACCCTTTGTTTACAAAATGGATACCTGGTTCTAGATTCTTGGCTGGTCTCTTTCGACTGTGACCGTAACTGAAAGCAGATTTATCATTTTCCTTGTTTGCAGAACTCGGCGGCTTCGGACCAAAACCAACGCATTTGTCGTTTCACTTGCTGTGGCGGATTTCTGTGTTGGGCTGAGTGCTGTTTCCTCACTTTTTGTCTGCTAGAAGACAACTGGATGCGATCCTGAAGCCCCTTTTGCCGACAGGGTTGATTATCTAAGTAGGGCTGTTTACGTGTGCGTTTGTAACAAACTTATGTAGTTTAGTCCTGCATCGCCACATTGCTGTTGTGAAGCCTCTCAAATACTTGCTGTTCATGACACGAAAACGTGTTTCTCAGTTGATTTTTCATTCTTGGATACTGTGAATTCTTGTTGTTTGTCCCGATGTTCTAACGTGGCTCGTTTTTGACAACAATATTTCTGTTTTCCTAATTAATACTTGGATAATAATGATTTTCTCCGAGATCCTGTCGTGCTGTGGTCTTATCTTTTACTTTGGTTCAATTTTACATGTTGTTTATAGACATGAACGAGCCGCCCGTATCTTAGCGAAACAACTCTGCTTTAATCTTCGTTTTCTCAAAAACGAGAAGAAGTCGGCTGTGAAAGTGATGGCCATTGTTATAGGCCTGTTTCTTGTTTTTTCTGCATGCTCTCTGCGATGTAGTCTTATATACATAATGAAAGAAGAACAACCATGTAATGATAAAAAATTCAAATTGCCTCTGTTGGTTTTTAAACTCTGCCATCAACCCAGTCGCTCACGCTCTGTTCAAGAGGGACATAAAAGAGGAAGTAGAACGATGCATTTGCTGTGTGATCTGAAAGAAGAAAAACCACATTGAACCACTTAATGACTCAAAAGCTTTTCCAGATGGATGACTTTTTATTTTGATCGATCGTAATTTGAGGCAAGCGTTATCTATTGTATACATTAATGTTGACAAGCAGGAAATAAGTTGAATAATTGGGTGAGGACCGCCATAAAGAGCTACTCTTGTTGTATTTAGATAACGTTGCATCGCCGCTGATTAGCAAATGAAGGAGAGTTGGAGCCGATGGCAAATGAGATCAGGTTATTTTGAAAAATGGTTGATTAAACTGTGTTGAAAAAGCTAGCTTTACTAGGCTGTGTTTAAATTTTCATAGGAAATATAAGCCTGAGTCACTTAGTGTTTAAAGTATCTGCTCTTCATCTCTGTTTTGAGCGAAGCTGGCAAAATTCAACCCAGCGGAAAAAAAAGTTTGCATTAAATCGCTCATGTTTTAAAAATTTCAAGGAGTTAGTATAAACAATTACAAAAGAGTGTTCTATAGACATTCGCTTTGCAGAGTAAATATATATATATATATATATATATATATATATATATATGATGCAAATGAAGCACATTACAGCTATTCCGATTTAAATTGCAAACGAGTTTTAGTTTTGATGTCAGAGATTGGCTGGTTTACTGGAAGAGACAGTTGTACTTTGGCAACAAGCAAATGTCAAAGTTTGTTACGTTTAACTCTTAAACTTCTATGACGGACTGGCGTCAAATCGTTCCTTATAGCATCACCGCTGAGTCAAAGTAAGATTTTGATAATCGGAAGGGAGCGAACGTTGACTAAAGAAGCTCTTGATTGATAGACAAATCTTCTTGTCATGACCGTAGAAAATGTATAGAGAAGAGTGTGGAGAGTGTTCATACAAATGTTATGGTTCGATGTGTCCATTTTTTAGGACCTGATAATGTCCTCAATTGAAACAAGTTGTCAAATCCCTTATTTACCTATCCCTCTCCGTTTATCAAAAGTATCATGTGAACGTTAACATGGTAAATTGTGCAATTTCCATAGTTCAATACAGATGCAATCACGCATGTTTCGCCCGAGCGTGCTTCTCTTATGATCAATTTATTTCCAGTATTTCATGACTGACCAATCAAGGAATGGAGGCCGTTTACCTACAGTAAGAGCGACGGGAATTCAGGCCGATTAATCAATTATGATGAGATTTACGGCGGACTTTACACAAGACAAAATCACCAGGTGTTTCAAATAATTTGTGAATTGTTTATATTAGCTCCAAACCAGAAGTTTTATCCTCTCGGCTCTCAATTGTGTAGGGCCGGCCACTCCGCGGAATAGCAACGTGGAAACATGGTTTTGGATTGTTGACTGGTTTCTGTCCATCCTGACCATGACTGGAAATGGATTTATTATATTCCATGTCTGCAGAAGACAGCGGCTTCGTACCAAAAATCAATGCATTTATACTTTCTCTTGCAGTGGCGGACTTCTGTGCTAGATTGAGAGCTTTCCCCTCGCTATTCCTCTGCAAGACGTCAACTAGATGCGACCCTAAGGCTTTCTTAGGAAGCGGGATGGATTATTTAAGTTGGCTGTTCGTGTACGCGTCCTTGACAAACTTATGCTTGTTTAGTCCTGGAGCCCTACGTTGCTGTTGTGAAGCCGTTAAGTTATTTAACTTTTATGACACGCAGACGTGTTTTCCAGGTGATATTTATCTCTAGGACCATTGCAGTGGTTGTCGTCTTGGCCTTTTTTACTAAACTGGCTTGTTTTTAGTGATGGTCTGCTGTTTAAAATTCTCATATCGATTCTCATGTTTTTCCTAGAATTCTTACCGTGTTGCGGTCTAATTTTCTGCTTTGGATCAATGTACTATGTTATTTATAAGCACGAAAGAGCCACCCGCATCTTAACAAAACAACTGCCCTTTAACCAGCGATTTTTGTTCAGAGTCCAGGAGAAGTCTGCTGTAAAAATAATAGCAATTGTCATTGGCTTGTTTCTTGTAGCTTATTCGTTAGCTTTGCGATGTAGCTTTATTTACATTTTGAAAGACGAAACACAGTGTGATGATCGAGAATATAAAATACCCCTCCTTGTATTAAACTCCGCCATTAACCTCGTCGCTAACACGGTATGTTTGCTGTTTCATGTGAAAAAAAAGGAACCACATTGAGCCGATTAATGAAAACAACTCTTTCATCCTAGGCAGCTAGAATGCATAACACGTCACACCAGAACTAAAACCTTGGATGAACTTGTCCTCAACCAAAAATATTCAGTTAACAATAAAAGCTAAGTTTTTCGTTTGTCTTTAGAACAGTAGTCATGTGTGATGTAGATCGCGACGTTTCGACTGCATACTGCTAGTCTTCTTCAGGGATGAGGTCGACTGGTCATGCGTGATCTTATAAAGCATGATGCTCTGCTGTGATTAGTTGTTTTTCAACAGCGCTAATTGGTGCATTTCGATCCTTGCTGTTCACTCAGTGATTTGCTCCCTCGGCGATCCGCTGTTGCAGTTGTTGTGTTTTTTGATCGTGGGTATCCACGCTTCTGAAATTTCTATTCCATTATCCCTGTTGATGTTGTTAGGGTGTAGTTTTATATGAATGGCCTCTTTGACCCTGCGCGTGTAGTAATAAGGGTCACGATCAATAAACTTTACTTCGTTCCAGAGTGGTTTGTGTCCGGTGTTGTGGGCATGCTCTGAAACGGCGGAGGTCTCGGTACGGGCGAGTCAAATGTCTCGGTCGTGCTCCTCAATTCTGTCTTGCATAGGTCTTCCAGTCTCTCCGATGTACACCTTGCCGCATTCACAGGGAATCCTATAAACTACGCCATCTTGTTTAGCTGGGTCGACAGCGTCTTTGGGTCGTAATAACTGAGATCTTAGCGTAGTCTCCGACTTGAAAACAGCGCGTACGCCTTGTTGTTGTAGGCAACGGCCAAGCTGTTCGGACAGACCTTTGACATAAGGTAAAATCACAGTAGCTTTGAACTCGTTGGCGGGTTCGGCACTGTTGTTTGGTTTTCCGGTCTTGGTAAGTTTCTGCAAGAAAGAAAATGGATGACCATTAGAAGCCAGAACAGATGACAGGTGTTTTTTCTCCTCGGAGATAACAGAGGATTTTGTTACGAGACGTTTGGCGCGCTCGTAAAGGCACTTAACAATACATATATGTTATTTACCAGCTAAGGGTCGGTCCGTATGGTGAAAAACTGTGACCGAGGTCTTGAAGACAGGTCACAGTTTTTCACCATACGGACCGACCCTTAGCCGGTAAATAACATATTTATTGTTTTTAAACTTGACGAAATTCTTTCCGAAAGAACTCGAATGATTTAGGGCTGTAAATACGGCAAGATCTTCCATAAACTGAACAATTTTTGAGTGAAATTAAAGAGAGATGCCTCAGCGAAACATTTTCATTTCCGTAACGATAAAGGTGATTTAAAAGGCTTCCAAACAAACTTTGAAACATTATTTTTACAAGGATCTGTCACAATCTGACACCTGTCAATTAGAGAGCGCGCAAGAAAAAAAAAGCGTAGGAACATTTGAAAACCAACAGAACTAGTTTGGCAAGGGCTGTCACGACAATGTTTTCTTCAAAATCAGTCAATAATCTAACGGAAAGTATTATTCACTCTCATCGACCATTCATTCATGTACGAATATTTACCTCTGTTCATTAAGTAAACGGCGAGGAAAGTAATTGTGAGTAAATTCAATTTTTTTACTTTGAAGTTGTGAGAGTTTACTCGTTTGTTTGCTGCAATGGCGTGTGTGACTCTGGTCTTTCCTTCACAAAAACTAAATTCGAACGGCACACTTCAACGAGACACAAGGGAATTTAATGCGGCCTTTTCTCAAAAAATTCCTTCAATTTCTGTTGTGCGATTTACGGTACAAATGTATAAATTGAACGGTATCCGCGGGTTTCGCCCATAACGAGTTTCGCCCAAGAAGCGTTTCGCCCATAACGAGAATGGTTTCGCCCAGGCATATCTATTCTATCTCTTTTCCAATTATATGTTGCCGTTACCTATGTCAGAAATACAATCTTTAACTCTCGATTCCTTTGTTTTAGTATTCACGAAACCGTATTCACATGTATTCATAAGCTGGCGTGCGGAACTTATCTTCCGTGTACAAAAGATTTGCAACGATGATATGTTCCACGCGCAAGTGTTTTCAAAAGCGTTAATTTAATTCTCGAGAAGAAAAGTGATGCAAAAAAAATCATAGCAATGCTTTTACGACAAACGGACGTCTCTGCAGTATTTCGTGCGCGAATTACCTTAACAATCCCCGCTCCACAGTGAAAGCTATAATTGACTTGTTCGTTTCAACAGTAACTTGTTCGTTTCAAAATTTCATGATCTCAGGTCAAGTCACTTTTCTTCATTCTGTGCATACAAACGTTTATAAGGTTGACGTTTTCCGAGTGAGAGTGTAGAAGTTTTACTTATGGGCGAAACCTTTATTGTTCTGGGCGAAACCATTCTCGTTCTGGGCGAAACGATATGTGCGAAACTCGTTATGGGCGAAACCCGCTATAACCAATTGAACGGAATTGGAAAGACTCACCGGGAGCGTATGTTTTTTGTAGAACTTAAATTAAAACTTCGCTCGCTCTTTCACTACGAACAAATTGCTTGAGAAAATTCAGATATTAAATGAATGAAAGTTCCATCGTTCAGTTTAACTGTAACCAAATACTTCACGTTTCAACTTTCTGGGTACTTTTTGTGAACGATTCAAATTAATTGCAGACGGTTTTTAGGCCGCTTGTCAACCAACGTAATGACACTATTGTTTATTCAAATTCATTCTGAAACCAATATTTTTCTGTCAACCAAAGTGATTTGATAGAGAGAAAAGAGAGGATTCATAAGTTAGTTATCGGCTTGAGATAGTGACCGACGTGTTTGCTTAAAAATACTGCCCAGCCGGAAAACGAGGTATATTTATGAAAAAATGACAACGAAAGTTGAGATGTACTCGGCGACTCACGAAAGCGTTACCGTGGCCCGTGGGCAGAGATAGGAAAATACTGACCGGGTAAAGAACCAATCAGATTGCAGGATTCGTTACCGTGCCCTCTGAAAAAACAATAACGCGTTTTACTGATTGAGGGTAGTGCGAATCATACGCTAATTATTGATCGGTGAGCGTGGGCTTCTTGTATACGCTGGTGGTGAGGCGACCGTCATAAATTTAGCACTTGTATTAACATGCTCATGACAGGTGTCAATAAAAATGTTCCTATGTCAAGGAACCTCCACGACGGGTCTTCTATCAGTTCATCATCGAAAGTTATCTTCTGTATTTTCGCCTGAGTAAAGTCATTCAAAACCCCTAAATGGAAACCTGGTTCTGGATTCTTGGCTGGTCTCTTTCCATCGTAACCATAGCTGGAAATGGATTTATCATCTTCCTTGTTTGCAGACGGCGGCGGCTTCGAACTAAAAGCAACGCGTTTGTCGTTTCACTTGCTGTGGCGGATATCTGTGTTGGGCTGAGTGCTGTTCCCTCACTTTTTGTCTGCGAGAAGACAACTGGCTGCGATCCTGAAGCCCCTTTTGCCGACAGGGTGGATTATCTTAGGTGGCTGTTTACGTACGCGTCTGTAACAAACTTATGTAGTTTAGTCCTGGATCGCTACATTGCTGTTGTGAATCCTCTCAAATACTTATTGTTCTTATTGACGCGCAAACGTGTTACTCAGTTGATTTTTCTTTCTTGGATACTGTCAATTCTTTTTGTTTGTCTCGATGTTCTAGCGTGGCTCGTTTTTAACGACAGTATTTCTGTTTTCTTAGTTAATACTTGGATATTAATGATTTTAGAGATCCTGTCGTGCTGCAGTCTTATTTTTTACTTTGGTTCGATGTTTCATGTTGTTTATAAACACGAACGAGCCGCCCGCATCTTAGCGAAACAACTCCGCTTCAATCATCGATATTTTCGCAAAAACGAGGAGAAGTCCGCTGTGAAATTGATGGTCATTGTTATTGGCCTGTTTCTTGTTTGTTGTGCATGCTCTCTGCGATGTAGTCTTGTATACATAATGAAAGACGAACAACCATGTAATGATAAAAGATTCAAATTGCCTCTGTTAGTTTTAAACTCTGCCATCAACCCAGTTGCTTACGCTTTCTTAAAGAGTCCTAGGAAGAGTTTTTTAACAATGCCCCACGACGAGCAAATTCAGAAAAGTCTCACGAAGCCAAGTGTTCACTGATAACCAAAAAGTTTCCTTGGAAAACCACCGGTGGAATTTTGAGAGAGTTAGAAATTTAGTTTTTTTAATCAGTGAAGCTTTTACATTCGAATCAAGTTCGGATTTTAAGTAAATCGTTTTTACGTTATTGAACCGTTTTAACCTGTCAAAGGAAGAACTTATCCAGCAAGATTTTCTGTGTATGAATCATGCGTATTTAAGATATTTTTTCAGAACGTTTCCATCTCATTGTGATTGATTATTTTGCTAGACATGCACTCGTTGTGGTTCAAATTAATTACGTCTGCCAAACTTCAGTAGAAGTACTTTTAGAAGTAGAATTTTTCGGGTGACAAGAGAAATAAAATGCTTCTGGTCATGCTGAAATTATATCTGTCACCATTGACTTGCAAATTAGGATAGTTCAATCGATCGTTTTGTCATTTTATAGCTCGGGTGACTTGGTTTGAAAATAAATAATTTCTCTCTTGGAAAAGAGACATTCAATTTGCTGTGTTTAGTAGCTGGTCTTAGAAGTGTGCAGGCCCAACTGAGAAATATGGATTTAAAGGAAGTTGGATTACTGTGTTTTCTTAGTAGCTAGGTAAAGGGAGTTTAACAGGGCGAAAAACGTTCGGTTTTGAACATGTTATGTACAGAAAGCAAACCAAAGGCTCGATTAAACACAACTAAGAATATAATCGATTGCCTCGCAAAAACCGCGTGTCGAGAGTATTTTTGATGCAATTTTCAATATGAGCAAAGCAAAATATTTTTCAATCAGGATATAATATGTTCTTACCCATCCTCCTTGATAACTGTTTCGCGTGCGTAAAATAGTCCATTTCGCCCTTGAATATCTCTGTTGTCTTTTATCCTAAAAAGCTTTCAAAAGACGCGTTTTGCAAAATTTGCTCAACGTTTTTTCCTGTGCGTATCTTTATTTTTTAAAGGGCTGCTTCTTATATGACAAGTTATTGACTTACTCCTAATGTTTCCAGCCTAGAATTCATTCTTTTCTTTATGTCAGATGACGAACGAGGAGATACGCTTAACTTTGTTCCTCTTTTTTCCCCGCAGAGGTCTGAGTACGAGCAAACCGTATGTCTCTGTCATGTTCATTTATCCTTTCTCGCATTGATCTCCCTGTTTCACCGATGTACACTTTGCCGCATTCAAATGGGATCTTGTAAACGACACCGTTTTGTTTTGTTGATTCCAGGGCGTCTTTAGGTCGTACTAAATGAGACCTAAGTATTGTGTCAGACTTGAAAACGGTCCGTATACCTTCATGTTGTAGGCAGAGGCGAAGAACCTCTGAAACACCCCTTATGTAAGGGAGAACGGCAGTAGATTTAAATTCCTGCGCGGGTTTTTTGTTGGCTGTTACTCTTGTTGTCTTTGCGAGTTTTCGTACAAATGAAGAGGGATAACCATTAGAAACAAGAACTGATAACTGGTGTTTCTTTTCCTCAGAGATAACTGACGGTTTCGTTGTGAGGTGTTTGGCTCGGTCGTAAAGACACTTAACAATACCACACTTCACTGACTGAGGGTGGTGTGAATCATAGGCTAGGTACTGGTCAAAGTGGGCGGGCTTTCTGTAGACAGTGGTACTGGGAAGTCCCTTATAACTGTTGTGTCGAGAAAAGGAATGGTGTTATCCTTCTCAATTTCCATGGTAAAACGAATGATAGGCTGTTCACTGTTTAGATGTTATAAAAAGCCGTTGACATGGTTCCGGTCTAAGACTGTGAAAGTGTCATCCTCATATCGTTTCCAGATCTTAGGTTTGCAAGTCGCATTTGCTATCGTCTGTTCTTCAAATTCTTCCACGTAGATGTTAGCTGTAACAGCGGAAACAGGCCTAGGGCTTCCCATAGCTGCTCCGTCTTGCTGTTCATAAATCGACCCGTTGTATTGGAAATATGTCGATCTTAAGACGAAATTCAAGAGGTCGGCAATTTGTGTAGGTGTTAAGTTTGTGAGCAAGATCGGTTTCGTTCTCTATTTTTCGTCATGCGGCTTGAACTGCATCCTCGATCGTTACTTTTGTAAACAACGATTCTACGTCAAAAGATACCATGACCTCGTTATCATGTACTTTCTCGTGACTGATGGTTGATGCGAAGTGCGTAGAGTTAATAACTGAGTAGTCTGACTTGCCTGTCAAGGATAATGGCTAGGTATGCCGACAGATCGTAAGCAAAGGTGTTAATACATGATTCAATTGGTCCTAACGGTGTGTTGGGGTTGTGTATCTTAGGTAAGCCGTAGATCCTAGGTGGCTATTTGTGCCTAGGTTTGATCTTGTTGTCGTGTGATGATCAAGAATATAAAATACCCTTTCTTGTATTGAAATCTGTCGTTAGCCCCTTCGCTTATGCCGTCAGCAATTGCGTCAGCTAAACTTACATAGAAGTACTTTTAGAGGTAAAATTTTTGGGTGACAGGGAAATAAAATGCTTCTGGTTATACTGAAATCATATCTGCCATCTTGACTTGCAAATTAAGATAGTCCAATCGATCGTTTTGTCAGTTTAGCTCAGGTAAGAGAAAATATAGGAACAATTATTTTCCCCTTGGTTGTTCGCGAGAACTTGTCTTTTGCACGATAAAAAGAACAAAACAAATAAAAAAACAGGTCCCGCTCTACCTAAGGGAGGTCCCAAGGTTTGTATTTGGTACGTAGACATAGTTATGGGTGTTAGCATGATGGTAATTGTTCTTTTTTCCAGTGCAGTTTTGATACGTAACTTTTTTTTAATATTTCTGTTTCTGCGAATTCACTACTAATTTAGACAACGTGGATTGATGTAATGCAAATATTCCCATCCTGCTGCTAAAGGACTTAAAAACATTCAAGAACAAGAGAATATGATTTTACATCTGTGTGTCTATAAATCACTGAAGGTAAGTATTCGAATGGTGCATGAGGAAAACATTTAGAAATTTGTTTCGATAATGAGCGGTAACAATTACCGGGAAACTGCAACAACAGATGATATCGACAAGATATGACAAGACGAAAAACATCTTTCTCTATTTCTTTAGCGAGCTCAAAACTTACCATCTCTTATTTCTATCTACAAACGTTATGCTATCGACATTGCTGATCCTGGCAGTATGCACGACGCGTGTCATATGGACTACGTAATGCCCCATCCTCACCGTGAAGTCTCTGTAGTTCAGTGGTAGAGCATCGGAGCGCGGAATCCGAAGGTCTGAGGGTCGACTCCTCATAGGGACTCAGAATTTTTTCTTTGTCCCACGCTCGTGACAAGACGAAAACATCTTTCTCGCTATCAAGATCGTTATCCGCGTTATCATTCGAGTTATGGAAAAGAATAACTTTCCAGCGTGGTGCGAAATTAAAAATAGACTGAAAAAAAAACAATCATGGGTCACAGGGATAAGTTCCGCTCACAGTTAATATTCTCTAGTTTAAAAATGAATAAAAAGTTCTCTGTGTAGAGTTTAGCTGCTGTTATATGCTAATACATAAGGCGGACTCATTGTATGTTATTAAGATGCAAAATTTAACGCAAACACGAGTTTAATTTTCCATAACAGTTCTCTTCCAAATAGATCTTGAGGAACACTATCTCCACCCGTATTTGATGATTATCTGATTATTTGTCCATGACAAGTCTCTGTAAAGTTATTTGAGTAAAACTACTCTTATTACAAAATAAAAACTTGGTTTTGGATTCACAATGATATTTCAAGACAGAGCCGTTATGATGAAATCATTGCAAACGTAGGACATCGAAAACGTTCATTCCAACTTGCGTTGAGGCCGAGACCACTTAGTAAAGATCATTAAAGCGGCACACTTTTTCCAGAAGAAGGAAGTTGAGTTTCGATGAAATTATATTTTTAGAACAGGAACAGTGTCTCCACCGTCATTAAAGAGATTGAAAAGAGGCGTCATGATGGCTCTCAGATATACACCTACATAGAGAAGAATTCAACAGCCGCACAAGCGAGAGATGGAAAAGCAAGACGAAAATAGAGGTTGCAGCTAATGTTTTAGGCTTTCCCTTACTTAGAAAAGTTGACGTCACTTGGCTGGAAGGTGAAAGAAGGAAAATGCGTGATATGGAACCAAAAAAATACGACGTAGTGTGGGCATTTGAAAGTCACAACTTTCAATCTTTTGAACGTGGCGTGACAAAATAGAATACGTGTTTATTCGCTCGCTTGTGGTTGGGACGCATCCCAATAAATAGAAATATAATTGAGAATGTTTAGAATAAAAAGGCTAAAGAAATCATATTTGTGTATTGATTGCTTAGAAAATATAAGTGGTTAGCTGCTGTAGAGCTCTCTCCCGAGTTCCATCTATGGCAAGAAGCGCTTCATATTTCATTGCTGAATGAAATTGATGTGTGTGAAATGTCATCTAAAGGAAATACAGCGTAAACCGAAAACACCGTCAGACCAGGATCGTATCTTTATTATTTTGCTCAAGATTTGTCCTTCGAAACAAAACTTCAATCGCATTTATTTCGAAAGCAGCATGTTTTCCAATGGTCAAATTTGCAAATAGGCTACATAAACAATAATCTTTAATATGTGAGAAAATAAAAGCTCCACTTTCTACATATAAATCCACACACAACCCACAATTCCTCTAATCGCTCTGACGAAGGGCTAACGCTCGAAACGTCAGCTTTTTTACCCTTTACGGTGGCTAATTTACGTTTTCAACCCAGTTGTTAACACTTAATTACCTGCATTCCGAAAAGGTCGAGTTAGCCTCCCATACCGCTTCAATAACTGCTAGTTTTCCTTTCGTTTTGATTAAGTTAGAGAAAATATAGGAAAGGAGGAGGGGGAAGTTTGGTGTTACGTGTAATTTTTAACCAAAGTAAATGGCAGCTGATTTTAACACCAACTCGACCACAGTATTCTGGCTAATTTAGTGTTATGCCAAATCGTTTAAAGAAATTCGTTGAATAGAAGATAGATGTAATGCAACTTCAACGCGTTTAGTTTAACGACAGGCAAAATTGTGCTCCTATTGGGTTTTCTCATGCTTCGTCTTCCTCTAAAGAAAAGAGATGTTATTCACGCGAAACTATGACGAAAGGCTTCAGTATATTTTAGTCCGCTGTCGTCATTGATCCTAAAGTTACGACGAACCTTGCAAATCATGCCTTAAGCATATAACAACTACTAATTGAGCCGTGAAAAATTTTACTGCCTGAGTGACAAGTGCATAAAGCCCTGGTCAAACGCAATATCTTGCAACATTGTTGCACGTAACGTGTTGCACAAGTTTGGCCACCCCGTAGCAACATGTTGCAACAAGTTGGATCAAGTTCGAAAATAGTCAAAATTTTGTATGTTGCAAGGTGTTGCGTGCGTTTGGCCAGCTCCTACACAACATCTCTCAACTAGGTTTAACAATGTTGCAAGATGTTGCGTTGAAATGTTGCTTGAGTTTTGCTGGCTTAACTCTTCCTGCTATTTTTACTTTGAATTTGTTATTTTTCAGGTGCCTGAAGAGAAGCTGTCACAAATTCTCTTTGAAATTCACCCTTACACCCACAGCTTCACTTTTTTTGCCATTCCCCAATAACTGATGGTATATTCAGTCTTGCACCTTTGAAATTCTTCACATGTTAAATGAGTACAGCTCATTAATGAGTAGAGATCATCAGTAAATGGTTATATTATTAGCCCAGGCCGGCATCAATAAAAATTTCAAAGGTGCAGTTTTGCATATAATAAAGTGGGAAGAAAAAACAGGAACAGCAGGGATTAAATAAAAATACTAAGTTTATTGCGCGCTTATCCACTTAATTTTCATTTGATACAAGTCGGTCATTCTTCAGTCGATCAAATCCTCTATCTCAAACGATAATTGTTAAGCTATAAAGCTTGTGGGGTCGTTAAGTCTTACATCAATTTTTCCTCACAGTTTCTGGACAGTTTACCTAGCTATGTACAATCACCCTTTGTTTACAAAATGGATACCTGGTTCTAGATTCTTGGCTGGTCTCTTTCGATTGTGACCGTAACTGGAAGTGGATTTATCATTTTCCTTGTTTGCAGAACTCGGCGGCTTCGGACCAAAACCAACGCATTTGTCGTTTCACTTGCTGTGGCGGATTTCTGTGTTGGGCTGAGTGCTGTTTCCTCACTTTTGGTCTGCTAGAAGACAACTGGATGCGATCCTGAAGCCCCTTTTGCCGACAGGGTTGATTATCTAAGTAGGGCTGTTTACGTGTGCGTTTGTAACAAACTTATGTAGTTTAGTCCTGGATCGCCACATTGCTGTTGTGAAGCCTCTCAAATACTTACTGTTCATGACACGAAAACGTGTTTCTCAGTTGATTTTTCATTCTTGGATACTGTGAATTCTTGTATAATAATGATTTTCTTCGAGATCCTGTCGTGCTGTGGTCTTATCTTTTACTTTGGTTCAATGTTACATGTTGTTTATAGACACGAACGAGCCGCCCGTATCTTAGCGAAACAACTCTGCTTTAATCTTCGTTTTCTCAAAAACGAGAAGAAGTCGGCTGTTAAAGTATCAGCTCTTCATCTCTGTTTTGAGTGAAGCTGGCAAAATTCAACCCAGCGGGAAAAAAAAGTTTGCATTAAATCGCTCATGTTTTAAAAATTTCAAGGAGTTAGTATAAACAATTACAAAAGAGTGTTCTATAGACATTCGCTTTGCAGAGTAAATATATATATATATATATATATATATATATATTGCAAATGAAGCACATTACAGCTATTCCGATTTAAATTGCAAACGAGTTTTAGTTTTGATGTCAGTTGAGATTGGCTGGTTTACTGGAAGAGACAGTTGTACTTTGGCAACAAGCAAATGTCAAAGTTTGTTACGTTTAACTCTTAAACTTCTATGACGGACTGGCGTCAAATCGTTCCTTACAGCATCACCGTTGAGTCAAAGTAAGGTCTTGATAATCGAAAGGGTGCGAACGTTGACTAAAGAAGCTCTTGATTGATAGACAAATCTTCTTGTCATGACCGTAGAAAATGTATAGAGAAGAGTGTGGCGAGTGTTCATACAAGTGTTATGGTTCGATGTGTCCATTTTTTAGGACCTGATAATGTCCTCAATTGAAACAAGTTGTCAAATCCCTTATTTAGCTATCCCTCTCCGTTTATCAAAAGTATCATGTTAACGTTAACATGGTAAATTGTGCAATTTTCATAGTTCAATACAGATGCAATCACGCATGTTTCGCCCGAGCGTGCTTCTCTTAAGATCAGTTTACTTCCAGTATTTCATGACTGACCAATCAAGGAATGGAGGCTGTTTACCTAAAGTAAGAGCGACGGGAATTCAGGCCGATTAATCAATTGTGATGAGATTTACGGCGGACTTTACACAAGACAAAATCACCAGGTGTTTCAAATAATTTGTGAATTGTTTATATTAGCTCCAAACCAGAAGTTTTATCCTCTCGGCTCTCAATTGTGTAGGGCCGGCCACTCCGCGGAATAGCAATGTGGAAACATGGTTTTGGATTGTTGACTGGTTTCTGTCCATCCTGACCATGACTGGAAATGGATTTATTATATTCCATGTCTGCAGAAGACAGCGGCTTCGTACCAAAAATCAATGCATTTATACTTTCTCTTGCAGTGGCGGACTTCTGTGCTAGATTGAGAGCTTTCCCCTCGCTATTCCTCTGCAAGACGTCAACTAGATGCGACCCTAAGGCTTTCTTAGGAAGCGGGATGGATTATTTAAGTTGGCTGTTCGTGTACGCGTCCTTGACAAACTTATGCTTGTTTAGTCCTGGAGCCCTACGTTGCTGTTGTGAAGCCGTTAAGTTATTTAACTTTTATGACACGCAGACGTGTTTTCCAGGTGATATTTATCTCTAGGACCATTGCAGTGGTTGTCGTCTTGGCCTTTTTTACTAAACTGGCTTGTTTTTAGTGATGGTCTGCTGTTTAAAATTCTCATATCGATTCTCATGTTTTTCCTAGAATTCTTACCGTGTTGCGGTCTAATTTTCTGCTTTGGATCAATGTGCCATGTTATTTATATGCACGAAAGAGCCACCCGCATCTTAACAAAACAACTGCCCTTTAACCAGCGATTTTTGTTCAGAGTCCAGGAGAAGTCTGCTGTAAAAATAATAGCAATTGTCATTGGCTTGTTTCTTGTAGCTTATTCGTTAGCTTTGCGATGTAGCTTTATTTACATTTTGAAAGACGAAACACTGTGTGATGATCGAGAATATAAAATACCCCTCCTTGTATTAAACTCCGCCATTAACCTCGTCGCTTACGCTATCTTCAAGAGAGGCATAAACATGGAGGTAACACGGTATGTTTGCTGTTTCATGTGAAAAAAAAGGAACCACATTGAGCCGATTAATGAAAACAACTCTTTCATCCTACGCAGCTAGAATGCATAACACGTCAAACCAGAACTAAAACCTTGGATGAACTTGTCCTCAACCAAAAATATTCAGTTAACAATAAAAGCTAAGTTTTTCGTTTGTCTTTAGAAGTAGTCATGTGTGATGTAGATCGCGACGTTTCGACTGCTAGTCTTCTTCAGGGATGAGGTCGACTGGTCATGCGTGATCTTATAAAGCATGATGCTCTGCTGTGATTAGTTGTTTTTCAACAGCGCTAATTGGTGCATTTCGATCCTTGCTGTGATTTGCTCCCTCGGCGGTCCGCTGTTGCACGGCTCTCCTGTTGTTGTGTTTTTTGATCGTGGGTATCCACGCTTCTGAAATTTCTATTCCATTATCCCTGTTGATGTTGTTAGGGTGTAGTCTTATATGAATGGCCTCTTTGACCCTGCGCGTGTTGTAATAAGGGTCACGATCAATAAACTTTACTTCGTTCCAGAGTGGTTTGTGTCCGGTGTTGTGGGCATGCTCTGAAACGGCGGAGGTCTCGGTACGGGCGAGTCAAATGTCTCGGTCGTGCTCCTCAATTCTGTCTTGCATAGGTCTTCCAGTCTCTCCGATGTACACCTTGCCGCATTCACAGGGAATCCTATAAACTACGCCATCTTGTTTAGCCGGGTCGACAGCGTCTTTGGGTCGTAATAACTGAGATCTTAGCGTAGTCTCCGACTTGAAAACAGCGCATACGCCTTTTTGTTGTAGGCAACGGCCAAGCTGTTCGGAGAGACCTTTGACATAAGGTAAAACCACAGTAGCTTTGAACTCGCTGGCGGGTTCGGCACTGTTGTTTGGTTTTCCGGTCTTGGTAAGTTTCTGCAAGAAAGAAAATGGATGACCATTAGAAGCCAGAACAGATGACAGGTGTTTTTTCTCCTCGGAGATAACGGAGGATTTAGTTACGAGACGTTTGGCGCGCTCGTAAAGGCACTTAACAATACATATATCTTATTTGCCGGCTGGGAGGTCCGTATGGTGAAAAACTGTGACCGAGGTCTTGAAAATGCTTAGTATTTTCAAGACCTCGGTCACAGTTTTTCACCATACGGACCGACCCTTAGCCGGTAAATAACATATTTATTGTTTTTAAACTTGACGAAATTCTTTCCGAAAGAACTCGAATGATTTAGGGCTGTAAATACGGCAAGATCTTCCATAAACTGAACAATTTTTGAGTGAGTAAATGGTAGTTAAAATAGAGGTGATACAAATTAAAGAGAGATGCCTCAGCGAAACATTTTCGTTTCCGTAACGATAAAGGTGATTTAAAAGGCTTCCAAACAAACTTTGAAACATTATTTTTACAAGTATCTGTCACAATCTGACACCTGTCAACTAGAGAGCGCACAAGAAAAAAAAAAACGTAAGAACATTTGAAAACCAACAGAACTAGTTTGGCAAGGGCTGTCACGACAATGTTTTCTTCAAAATCAGTCAATAATCTAACGGAAAGTATTATTCACTCTCATCGACCATTCATTCATGTACGAATATTTACCTCTGTTCATTAAGTAAACGGCGAGGAAAGTAATTGTGAGTAAATTCAATTTTTTTACTTTGAAGTTGTGAGAGTTTACTCGTTTGTTTGCTGCAATGGCGTGTGTGTCTCTGGTCTTTCCTTCACAAAAACTAAATTCGAACGGCACACTTCAACGAGACACAAGGGAATTTAATGCGGCCTTTTCTCAAAAAATTCCTTCAATTTCTGTTGTGCAATTTACGGTACAAATGTATAAATTGAACGGAATTGGAAAGACTCACCGGGAGCGTATGTTTTTTGTAGAACTTAAATTAAAACTTCGCTCGCTCTTTCACTACGAACAAATTGCTTGAGAAAATTCAGATATTAAATGAATGAAAGTTCCATCGTTCAGTTTAACTGTAACCAAACACTTCACGTTTCAACTTTCTGGGTACTTTTTGTGAACGATTCAAATTAATTGCAGACGGTTTTTAGGCCGCTTGTCAACCAACGTAATGACACTATTGTTTATTCAAATTCATTCTGAAACCAATATTTTTCTGTCAACCAAAGTGATTTGATAGAGAGAAAAGAGAGGATTCATAAGTTAGTTATCGGCTTGAGATAGTGACCGACGTGTTTGCTTAAAAATACTGCCCAGCCGGAAAACGAGGTATATTTATGAAAAAATGACAACGAAAGTTGAGATGTACTCGGCGACTCACGAAAGCGTTACCGTGGCCCGTGGGCAGAGATAGGAAAATACTGACCGGGTAAAGAACCAATCAGATTGCAGGATTCGTTACCGTGCCCTCTAAAAAAACAATAACGCGTTTTACTGATTGAGGGTAGTGCGAATCATACGCTAAGTATTGATCGGTGAGCGTGGGCTTCTTGTATACGCTGGTGGTGAGGCGACCGTCATAAATTTAGCACTTCTATTAACAGGCTCATGACAGGTGTCAATAAAAATGTTCATCATCGAAAGTTATCTTCTCTATTTTTGCTTGAGTAAAGTCATACAAAACCCCTAAATGGAAATCTGGTTCTGGATTCTTGGCTGGTCTCTTTCCATCGTAACCATAGCTGGAAATGGATTTATCATCTTCCTTGCTTGCAGACGGCGGCGGCTTCGAACTAAACTTATTTTTTACTTTGGTTCAATGTTACATGTTGTTTATAGACACGAACGAGCCAACCGTATCTTAGCGAAACAACTCCGCTTCAATTATCGATATTTGCTCAAAAACGGGGAGAAGTCGGCTGTGAAATTGATGGCCATTGTTATTGGCCTGTTTCTTGTTTGTTGTGCATGCTCTCTGCGATGTAGTCTTGTATACATAATGAAAGACGAACAACCATGTAATGATAAAAGATTCAAATTGCCTCTGTTAGTTTTAAACTCTGCCATCAACCCAGCTGCTTACGCTTTCTTCAAGAGTCCTAGGAAGAGTTTTTTAACAATGCCCCACGACGAGCAAATTCAGAAAAGTCTCACGAAGCCAAGTGTTCACTGATAACCAAAAAGTTTCCTTGGAAAACCACCGGTGGAATTTTGAGAGAGTTAGAAATTTAGTCTTTTTAATCAATGAAGCTTTTACATTCGAATCAAGTTCGGATTTTAAGTAAATCGTTTTTACGTTATTGAACCGTTTTAACCTGTCAAAGGAAGAACTTATCCAGCAAGATTTTCTGTGTATGAATCATGCGTATTTAAGATATTTTTTCAGAACGTTTCCATCTCATTGTGATTGATTATTTTGCTAGACATGCACTCGTTGTGGTTCAAATTAATTACGTCTGCCAAACTTCAGTAGAAGTACTTTTAGAAGTAGAATTTTTCGGGTGACAAGAGAAATAAAATGCTTCTGGTCATGCTGAAATTATATCTGTCACCATTGACTTGCAAATTAGGATAGTTCAATCGATCGTTTTGTCATTTTATAGCTCAGGTGACTTGGTTTGAAAATAAATAATTTCTCCCTTGGAAAAGAGACATTCAATTTGCTGTGTTTAGTAGCTGGTCTTAGAAGTGTGCAGGCCCAACTGAGAAATATGGAGTTAAAGGAAGTTGGGTTACTGTGTTTTCTTAGTAGCTAGGTAAAGGGAGTTTAACAGGGCGAAAAACGTTCGGTTTTGAACATGTTATGTACAGAAAGCAAACCAAAGGCTCGATTAAACACAACTAAGAATATAATCGATTGCCTCGCAAAAACCGCGTGTCGAGAGTATTTTTGATGCAATTTTCAATATGAGCAAAGCAAAATATTTTTCAATCAGGATATAATATGTTCTTACCCATCCTCCTTGATAACTGTTTCGCGTGCGTAAAATAGTCCATTTCGCCCTTGAATATCTCTGTTGTCTTTTATCCTAAAAAGCTTTCAAAAGACGCGTTTTGCAAAATTTGCTCAACGTTTTTTCCTGTGCGTATCTTTATTTTTTAAAGGGCTGCTTCTTATATGACAAGTTATTGACTTACTCCTAATGTTTCCAGCCTAGAATTCATTCTTTTCTTTATGTCAGATGACGAACGAGGAGATACGCTTAACTTTGTTCCTCTTTTTTTTCCCGCTGAGGTCTGAGTACGAGCAAACCGTATGTCTCTGTCATGTTCATTTATCCTTTCTCGCATTGATCTCCCTGTTTCACCGATGTACACTTTGCCGCATTCGCATGGGATCTTGCAAACGACACCGTTTTGTTTTGTTGGTTCCAGGGCGTCTTTAGGTCGTACTACATGAGACCTAAGTATGATGTCAGACTTGAAAACGGTCCGTATACCTTCATGTTGTAGGCAGCGGCGAAGAACCTCTGACACGCCCCTTATGTAAGGGAGAACGGCAATAGATTTAAATTCCTGCGCGGGATTTTTGTATGCAGTTACTCTTGTTGTCTTTGCGAGTTTTCGTACAAATGAAGAGGGATAACCATTAGAAACAAGAACTGATAACTGGTGTTTCTTTTCCTCAGAGATAACTGACGGTTTCGTTGTGAGGTGTTTGGCTCGGTCGTTAAGACACTTAACAATACCACACTTCACTGACTGAGGGTGGTGTGAATCATAGGCTAGGTACTGGTCAAAGTGGGTGGGCTTTCTGTAGACAGTGGTACTGAGAAGTCCCTTATAACTGTTGTGTCGAGAAAAGGAATGGTGTTATCCTTCTCGATTTCCATGGTAAAACGAATGATAGGCTGTTCACTGTTTAGATGTTATAAAAAGCCGTTGACATGGTTCCGGTCTAAGACTGTGAAAGTGTCATCCTCATATCGTTTCCAGATCTTAGGTTTGCAAGTCGCATTTGCTATCGTCTGTTCTTCAAATTCTTCCACGTAGATGTTAGCTGTAACTGCGGAAACAGGGCTTCCCATAGCTGCTCCGTCTTGCTGTTCATAAATCGACCCGTTGTATTGGAAATATGTCGATCTTAAGACGAAATTCAAGAGGTCGGCAATTTGTGTAGGTGTTAAGTTTGTGAGCAAGATCGCTTTCGTTCTCTATTTTTCGTCATGCGGCTTGAACTGCATCCTCGATCGTTACTTTTGTAAACAATGATTCTACGTCAAAAGATACCATGACCTCGTTATCATGTACTTTCTCGTGACTGATGGTTGATGCGAAGTGCGTAGAGTTAATAACTGAGTAGTCTGACTTGCCTGTCAAGGATAATGGCTAGGTATGCCGACAGATCGTTAGCAAAGGTGTTAATACATGATTCAATTTGTCCTCACGGTGTGTTGGGCTTGTGTATCTTAGGTAAGTCGTAGATCCTAGGTGACTGTTTGTGCCTAGGTTTGATCTTGTTGTCGTGTGATGATCAAGAATATTACCCTTTCTTGTACTGAAATCCGTCGTTAACCCCTTCGCTTATGCCGTCTTCAAGAGAGACATAAACATGGAGATAACACGGTATATTTGATGTGTCATGTGTCAGAAAATAAACCACACTGAGCCAATTAATAAAAACAACTATTTCATCCTACGCAGCCATATCGTTTAACATGTCAATCCAGAAATGCAAAACTTGGACAAACGTCTTCCGCTCAACTGTCTTTAGCTATCTTCCACGAGTTAAAAGTCCATAAATAAGATTAGGGATTTGCTTACGGTGTGTGCATGATGAGGAGAGTAGATCATATCTTTCATAATAATGTCTAAGGAAGATTCTTTTTCATCTCATCAATCCTTACCAATTCGTATTTTCTTTTTGTATATTTTCAATTGTTATGGTTAGTTTTTTTCTAATTTTGCCAGTCGGTCTGTTTCATTTTATAATTTTGCAAAGCAGTCTGTCTGTCAGTCAGGTTGTCTCTCAATATGTCGATAAGATAGATTTGTGCACTCATTGTTGCACAAATCAATTGCGTCAGCTAAACTTACATAGAAGTACTTTTAGAGGTAAAATTTTTGGGTGACAAGGGAAATAAAATGCTTCTGGTTATACTGAAATCATATCTGCCATCTTGACTTGCAAATTAAGATAGTCCAATCGATCGTTTTGTCAGTTTAGCTCAGGTAAGAGAAAATATAGGAACAATTATTTTCCCTTTGGTTGTTCGCGAAAACAAATCAAAAAACAGGTCCCGCTCTACATTAGGGAGGTCCCAAGGTTTGTATTTGGTACGTAGACATAGTTATGGATGTCAGCATGATGGTAATTGTTCTTTTTCCAGTGCAGTTTTGATACGTAACTTTTTTTTAATATTTCTGTTTCTGCGAATTCACTACTAATTTAGACAACGTGGATTGATGTAATGCAAATATTCCCATCCTGCTGCTAAAGGACTTAAAAACATTCAAGAACAAGAGAATATGATTTATACATCTGTGTGTCTATAAATCACTGAAGGTAAGTATTCGAATGGTGCATGAGGAAAACATTTAGAAATTTGTTTCGATAATGAGCGATAACAATTACCGGGAAACTGCAACAACAGATGATATCGACAAGATATGACAAGACGAAAAACATCTTTCTCTATTTCTTTAGCGAGCTCAAAACTTACCATCTCTTATTTCTATCTACAAACATTACGCTATCGACATTGCTGAAGCGTTATGTTGCCGTTGTAATGCCTTTCAAATATTTGACTTTTATGAAGCGTCGCCGCGTTTTCCTGGTGATTTTCACCTCTTGGGCGATTCCAGTTATTACTGCTTTGGCTGTTTTCAAAATGGATCGGCTTAGTCCAAGCCAACGTCTACTATTTGACTTAAATATTTCGATGAACATAATTTTTTTGGCTTTTCTGCCATGCTGTAGTCTGATCTTTTGCTTCGCTTCAATGTTACTTGTTGTTAACAAGCACGAACGAGCAGCTCGTGTCTTAGCAAAGCAGCTCCACTTTAATCATCGATTTCTGTTCAAAATCCAGGAGAAATCTGCAGTTAAAATGATGACAATTGTTAAAGGAATTTTCCTTCAAGCGAACACATTTGCTTTGCGATGTGGTTATATATTATTATTTAAAACAGGAAAAACATGTGATGATGAAGCATATAAAATACTCCTTCTTGTTTTAAACTCTGCTATTAACCCCATCGCGTACGCCTTCTTCAAGCGGGATATAAAGAAGGAGATGACAAAATGTATTTTCTGGATCATCTAGACAAAGTAATGCAACTTTTTCAGCTAATCCAAGAAATCTACAAAATTTGTTTTTTAAGCTTTCATTACTAGTTTGTCAATAGGCGTTGATAATTAAGGAACAAAACAAAATTGAATTCCAACATCACCTCTAAAATGAGGCTGCCTTTATTTTCCAATTTGTTGTTTCGCACCTCAGTGATCTTCTCCATCTCTAACTGTTTCCCTTTCCTTTCTAGTGTACCTCATTCGATTTTGTTTACCAGTTATTTTTAGGTTCGTGTGTATCTGAAGGTACCCTTCAAAATTCTTTACCGCACAAGAGTGTGTTGCGAAGAGTTTGAAGTATGAAAGAGCGCGAGATAGATGGTAATAATCGCCATACTGCTATTTTACCCGCGAAACCAATCAGAGCGTGAGACTGTCAGCATTTGCACTATCCGCATCAACGACACCTACAGTGTTGAGACAATCTTGGCCCCCATGCGTTGCGTAAGCGAGAGATGGAAAAGCAAGACGAAAATAGAGGTTGCAGCTAATGTTCTAGGCTTTCCCTTGCTTGAAAAAGTTGACGTCACTTGGCTGGAAGGTGAAAGAAGGAGAATGCGTTCTATGGAACCAAAGAATACGACGTAGAGTGGGCATTTGAAAGTCACAACTTTCCATCCTTTGAACTTGGCGTGGCAAAAGAGAATACGTGTTTATTCACTCGCTTATGGTTGGAACGCACCCAAAAAATAGAAATATAATTGAAAATTTTTAGGATAAAAAGGCTAAAGAAATCATATTTGCGTATTCATTGCTTAGAAAATATAAGTGGTTGGCTGCTGTACCCGTTACGGGTGAAGCAGATAAAGAGCCAGGAGAGGCTTTGCATTAAATATGTAATTTTACATACGTAAAGGCAAACAAATTTAGCACTTTTATTAACAGGCAGGTGTCAATAAAAATGCTCCATAGTCGAAGAGCTTCCACGGCGGGTCTTCTATCAGTTCATCATCGAAAGTTATCTTCTGTATTTTCGCCTGAGTAAAGTCATTCAAAAACCCCTAAATGGAAACCTGGTTCTGGATTCTTGGCTGGTCTCTTTCCATCGTAGCCATAGCTGGAAATGGATTTATCATCATCCTTGTTTGCAGACGGCGACGGCTTCGAACTAAAAGCAACGCGTTTGTCGTTTCACTTGCTGTGGCGGATTTCTGTGTTGGGCTGAGTGCTGTTCCCCCACTTTTTGTCTGCGAGAAGACAACTGGCTGCGATCCTGAAGCCCCTTTTGCCGACGGGGTGGATTATCTAAGATGGCTGTTTACGTTCGTTTCTATAACAAACTTATGTTGTTTAGTCCTGGATCGCTACATTGCTGTTGTGAAGCCTCTCAAATACTTATTGTTCATGACACGCAAACGTGTTTCTCAGTTGATTTTTCTTTCTTGGATACTGCCAATTCTACTTGTTTGTCCCTATGTGCTAATAAGGCTCGTTTTTAACGACAATCGTTCTCTTTACGTAATTTCTTTTTGGATATTAATGATTTTAGAGATCTTATCGGGCTGCAGTCTTATTTTTTACTTTGGTTCAATGTTACATGTTGTTTATAGACACGAACGAGCCAACCGTATCTTAGCGAAACAACTCCGCTTCAATTATCGATATTTGCTCAAAAACGGGGAGAAGTCGGCTGTGAAATTGATGGCCATTGTTATTGGCCTGTTTCTTGTTTGTTGTGCATGCTATCTGCGATGTAGTCTTGTATACATAATGAAAGACGAACAACCATGTAATGATAAAAGATTCAAATTGCCTCTGTTAGTTTTAAACTCTGCCATCAACCCAGTTGCTTACGCTTTCTTCAAGAGGGACATAAAAGAGGAAGTAGAACGACGCATTAGCTGTGTGATCTGGAAGAAGAGAAACAACATTGAACCACTTAATGGCTCAAGACTTTTTCCAAATTAATAGTTTTGATCATAATTTCAGACACGCATCTCGTTTAGTGCAAAGTAATGCTGTTAAACCATACCAAGATTCACTCTGTAGAGTTTACAGTTTATGCAAATCAAACAGATATGCACTATTCCGAGCTAAAATGAAAATGAGATATTGTTTTGTCGTCAGCTGGGAAGACAAAACTGCCTCTGGTAAACGAGAAACTTTTGAATTTGCTTTGTTAAACTCTTTAACCCTAAGACTGGCTAGAATTTAGGAAATAATCGCCAACCAAAACATTTTTTGATTGATAAGCAAATTCTCCTTGTCAGTAACATGGGAAATACATTAGGGAGACTATTCATACTAACAGTTAGTGTAGAAGAATAACTCTGACGGGAAACAAGACTGAATGAGAACAAAGGGGGAGTGTTCATCTGCCATATACCATTATGATTTAAACAGACAAAATGCAAGAAGAAGGTAAAACATTTTGTGCTGGATATGCAATTTTAATAAAGGCAGAGAGCAGCTGATTTGGACTGCACCCCCGCAACTAAAATGCGAACGTTTTTCACATTAGGTATGTACACGATGCAAAAAGTGCGAATCGGACTTAAAGTAGACATCGCTGCACGACAATAAAATTTTATATGAGTTGTGTCAAAATTTCTTCCAGAATTTCGCTGCACATGACATGAGCTTGACGCAACTCGCCCATATTAGCATTTCTGTTAGATCGCTTTATGTTCTTTCTGATGATCACGAAAAGGCTGGTTTAAATTAATCGCATGAAACAGATTTTTTTCCCAATTGATAACTTTATATTTGGATCGATCATAACGCCATACAAGCATTCCCTATTATATAAATTAATGTTTATCGGCAATAAACAAGTTGTATAGTTTTAGGATTAAAATCATTGGGTAAAGCTCAAAATGAAATGTTACACTCGTGTTTTATTTAAATAAAATTGTATCGCTGAGAAAAAATGCAAATGAATAAGTTCTAGTGTCGATGTCAATTGAGATCAGGTTGTTTTGAAAAACGAGTATTCTACTTTGTCGAAAAAGCTAACTTTAGTGAGTTGCGTTTAAATTTTCTTATGGAACAAGACTGAGCAAGAACATAGAAGTTAGAGTAATGAGCTAGTTATCTCTCCATGCTGAGTGACTCTGGTAAAATTTGACAGGTGGAACTTGAAAAGGTGGACCTAAATTTGGGCAGGTTTTTAAAAGTGCAAGGAGGACTTAGAATAAAAAAATTTAAATATTTTAAAAATTGACTCCTGAGATTCGCTCGGCAGAGTATGTATATGCTGCGAATGAAGAAAACTAGTACTATTCCGGAATAAATTGCAAATGAGTTCTGATGTTGATGTCGGTTGAGATCAGCTGGTGGAAATTCTAGCTATCCTGCATAACAAACAACCCAATTTTGAATTAATGCATTAATCCTAAACCTTTAAGACTGGACTAGCACCAAACTTATCCTTACGGTATTATTGTTAAATCTTGAATCAAACATTAAGGTCTTACTTAAATGAAGATGGGGAGATACTGAGTCAAACAGATATGCTCTTAGATGCGTGATGAACCGTTAATTTGGCGTATACAGAACATGTTTATTTGCGGACTTAATTAATGGTTAAGCGGTGGTGTATACAACGGAGAGCGGGTGAAACATAGCACTAGCGCTGTGTGGATTTTGTCGTTCGCAAACGTGAATACGATTATTCTAGTTAACTAACAATGAT